>NW_015150667.1:832229-836608 GCF_000732505.1 Cyprinodon variegatus
CTTGTTGGTCTCCGTCTCCATCTGTCCGACCTTTCAGACATTTCAACATCTTTTTCTGAATCCAACATTGTAGCATGGCAGAGACAATTCACATTTGCAGTTTGAAGAACACCTGCTTGCTTCTGATGATTTCCTTTAGCTAACCAATGAGTGTTTGCGTTATATGACTCATCCAATTACACTAGTTTTCACTAAATGTGGATGGCGCCAATCATCTGCATTGGATGGCGCACATGACGTGTAATAAATATTTATAAACATAAAACCAGGGGTAACCGAAGCCCAAGAGTAACGAGTAACGTTTGTTTTAAAAATGTAAGGAATAGAAAGTACAGATACAGTACTGGTGTGAAAATGTAATGAGGAGAAGTCAGAAGTAGGAAGAAAAATAAATAATGGATTAAAGTATAGATACCTAAACAGTGTACTTAAGTACAGTAACGAAGTATTTGTACTTCGTTACTTGACACCTTTGATAATAAATTAGAAATATCTCAAATCTACTTTACTTTTATTGTGTCAAGCATGTTAAAGTTGATGTAATTTTTGTCTTATATTCTTTTATTTTTTTATTCTTGACTAGTTCCATAGTCAACTTCTTTTTAAATGTGCATACAATTTATTGTAATCTGCAATTGCATGCTTTACCTGTACATTTCACTATTACATCATGGAGCAGCCTGCTCCAATAATGCCAGGTGGCAGAGACATCTTAGCTGCTACAGAAGGGAAAATGTTTGTGAAATGCATTGCCTTCATATATTATTCTACTTTATGACCAATGTACACATTTTATTATATGTTCTACTGAATACACCTTAAGTGATGCTGTTTGTAGAGAAGAAGGCTCCTCTCACTGCTGTCGGATAATATTTACATAAACAGTCCTATCCTATAGGGCAGGGGAAATGAACACATTAGAGATTAAGATTTAAAGGTAAAATATGTTCTGGGAAGACTAATGGAAATGCACATAGGGATCCAGCAGTCTACATTTTATGACATTTTCAGTTAAAAGGCCCACTGACGGGCATCCTTTTTGCCTTCGGATAACACAAAAGTTCAAAGTGGGGTTAAAAACAAACTCAACATTGAGGAGACCCAGTTGATAAAACAAGTGATGAACAAGCAAAAATCTCAGACAACCTGAGGACAAGTATTTGCAGTGGATAAAATGCTGTTTACTCATAATGCGAGCTGGTTGTTGTGCTCCAATACCACACACACCCTCTCACACATCAGCAGAAGCATAAAATGTCACTGGTAATGTCTTTTTTTCAACTTCTTTCACTGTGACATTTAAAAATCTTTGAAAAGGCAAGACCAGTTTGCCCTCGGGTGGCACAGAGAACTGTGAAACCAGCTACATTGTTTGCAGTTTTTAATTGCTAATTTGATAGTGCAGTACATGATTAGATTTGGGGGTTTTTTTCAATGGAAATGTAAAAGAAAAAAAAATAGTGATATATTTTAAACTCTGCCATTTTTGTTCGGAAGTTTTCAAAGCCACATTGACTGTGTGACAGCATTGAAATGAATAACAGCAGGACAAAGAGCAATAAGTGAGAAAGATAAGCTGTTTTACGCTTTTTTATTCCTCTGAATTTTAATCATCTTTACAAAAGTAAGATGTTGAGGAAAAGAGTATGAGGGTAAGAAAGCATCTTAATGTCTTATTCTCAACAAATGCTGCATGGTTTTAACACAAAAGCAAATGGATAAAAGTTTGACAACAAACGCAGGTTGTCTTTGTTGTCTCCACAAAGTTCCTTTCTTTTCTTTTTTTTCTGTAAGCCAGCTGAACCAACTAAGAATCAGCCATTTACAGACTCAGCTAGACTGTTGCAAGAGATGGAAGTGGTTTTAACGACAGTCAAAGCTGTCTCCGTCTTTGCCCAGTCGAAAAGAGCCTCTGTGCTGGAAATAATGAGTGTATGCATGCAGAACTTGCCATACTAGCCAGGAGAGAAGGTGAGATGCCAATAGAGAAGACTAAAAATAGGGGGTTGTTTGTGTTTTTGCAAATGAGTTGAATTATGTATTGTTAATTATGTTCTTTTTTTCACATTAAAAAGATAAAATAAAAATAACAAACCAAAAAAAAAGCAATTCTTGCAATTCTTCACCCTAAGTGGGATAATAAATACCATAAATTGAATATCTTTACATTTAATTTAAATGTAATCAAAATCTATTATTGTTCCGAAGCTTTTTATTCCCGGCAAAGATTGATGAAGTGAGTAAAGATTTACATAAACCACTACAAGAGTTTGATTTGATTTATGACAGCACAGGGTTGGTTACCTTTAAAACATACGTTAAGGTAAGCATACACTGTACGATTTTTTTGCCCTTTTCACACAGATTCTCCAGTCCTGCAAGAATTTCTTTTTTTTGATCAGGCCAAGTTTCAGCCTTATCATGCGTTCTGCGCCATGTAGTATACAGGGGGGTAGCGAGGGGCCATTAGCCTCTCGTGACCACATCCCGATCAGGAATTGTAATGTTGGGAGAAAATCAAACATTTTTTAAATCCAGTCGGCCCTTGTGAGGTGTTTGTGGCCAAATCCTGCTGTTGAAGCAGAGCTACGAGCATCTACTAGTTGATTTACCAGAACCTGGAGCACTGCGCATGTGCAAACAATGAAGTTCTTCTTCCAGATTCACGAGTCCTACATGCGCAATCTCTCGGAGCTCAGTCCAACGTGTGGTTTTTGGATGTGCAGTGTGAGCAGTTAGATCGCATCAGAGCATCGAGTTCACGAACAGTGAACATTTAAACCCTGCAATTTCTTTATACAGTTTGACATGTAGCTGCCTGGATTAAAAATATAATTCAGTGTAGCTTAAGGTAATTGTACAAAGAATGGTACCTCACAAAATGAAAACCATAAAGGACAACTTTTATCATCTTCTTCCCAGCATTACAACCCAAGTGTTCTTCTAGCTGGAGGCTTCTTCATATCTGCTGCAACACAAAGAGTAACGGGAAATCCTTCCTTCTTTACTGTTATAACAATCTATAATGTCTTGTTTAAATATTTTCTGAAATGTGAAATAAAAACACATCAGTGAAGAAAGCTGAGAGAGCACTGAGCCACTTTCGGATTTTTATTTGAAACAGCTTTGTTTTTGAAGACACAGCTTTGGCAGGCAGATTAACTTTTTAAACTTTGAAAACTTGGCTGCCAGATAAACACCCACAATGCATGAAATATGAGCGACCGGAGCTAAAGGGATAGTGTGATGAATGTACTGTTGGGATATTAATTCCCCCTACTGACATGGGCACAAATGTTTCATTACTGCTGAATTATCATTCAGAACCGGACAGATTTTAGCTCCAAACGTGTGTTTTAATACTCTTATTGACATAGAAAACATCCATTTATGCAGAAAGCACAAATGCATCAGTATTCATCTAAACAGAGATTCAGTTTCATTGTCAAGCACCTTGGGGAAATATCCAGCTCTTCATATGCCAATAGCTTCACAACAAACAATTACAAGAGTAGTATGCTAGAGTCTAAGGTTTACATAACAGTATAACCACAAGCAGCTTTTAACTTTTTTTTTTTTACTTGCAATACATTAAAATACTTCAATTCAGAAAGTAACCAATGAGCCATGCTGAGGTAAAGGCATTCCAGTCTGAGAAAACAGCCCCATTGGTGAGGTTCATCATCCAGAGCAGCAGTGTACAAGTCAGAGCTTTCCTGGAAAATATTGTGATTTTTGCAAAATTAAAATATATATCAAAGCAAGCAGTAGAAGATTTGAGTAATGTGAGCATGGGAGGTGCAAACTTCAGCATGAAATAAACAACACTCAAAAAAAGACAGACTTGTCAAAAGTAATGATGTTGGAGAAGGTGCCAAATTAATTTAGACAGGCTTATCAAACAGCTCCAAATATCTAGACCCCAAAGCTTTGCAGAAGAGAATATTGCTTTTATTGTGCTGTTATATTCCCCAAAACACCAGGAATGCTGAGCTTTACTAAACTTTCCTGGAAAATAAATGAAAGGTATTGAATGAAAAATGTAAACTTGCAAAGCGGCAAAATTAATTAAGGAAGTTGGTAAAGAGATTGCCAGGCAGCAAGAAACTCTGAAAGCAGATGGAGCATGTTTTATACTACATGATTGGAAAAAAATGTAAATTCAGTGCTGAGGCGAAAGCTTACAATAGGTCCTCTGCCATCGATTATCACAGCCAGATAGTTTCTGTTCAGTACAGTATGCAAGTTATTCCACTCAGCCATTCAATGGGACACTCTCAGCTGAGGTAAATTAATTAGCTAGAAATGAGATTATGTTAAATTTATCAACTAACACGACAGTTAAGAAACGATTAGATCACTACAGGTGTGATGCAAAA
>NW_015150667.1:838218-839149 GCF_000732505.1 Cyprinodon variegatus
CAGTCTAAATCCAGGATCACACTCCAAACAGGATCGGGTCTCAGATATTTAAGATTAATAGCAACATGGAATGTGTATCTTTTGGGGTGACAAAACTGAGTGGACCAACAAAAAGGAAAAAAATCTAAATCTGGACCAGGACTGAAACAAATAATTGGATTAATCGTGATCAATTGATTATTGAAATAATCGTCAACTAATTTAGTAATTGATTAATCCTTAACCGGAGTGTAGAGACTCTAAAACAGGGGTGCCCAACCAGTCGATCGTGGTCTACCAGTCGATTGTTGACGGAGTTTCAGTCGATCGCGAGAAGTGTTATAATGAAGCCCTATTTATGGCTATGACAAAAAAAAGTTTTAAAAAACACTAATCATTGATCACGAGAGGCCAATGTGTATTATCATGATAATAAAATGAAAAATAAAAAGTATGCAGGGAACCTTTTTTTATGCATGCGGATTGATTAGGTTGTTACCAGGGACTCTAAAGCAAGCAGAGGAATCTGAAGAGATAATAAAATAATGACATCTATCACAGCTGATGGGGCTCCGTCTATGGTTGGGGGCACTTCTGGATTCATTGCTCTGTTCAAGCTGTCTGAAACTTTCCTCGATTTTTGGAGCTACCGCTGCATCATTCATCAACAACAGCTGTGTGGCAATATTTTAAATAGGAAGCATGTCATGGACGTTGCGGTGAAGATCGCTTGCTCTGTTCAAGCCAGGAGTTTTCAGAGGCTTCTATTCCTTGCCCAGCTCCAGGAGGCAGCAGCAGACCACACTGACCTGCTGTTGCACACCAACGTCAAGTGGCTGAGCCGTGGCAGATTCTTCGAAAGATTTTTGGAACTTTTGCCCGAAATTAAAGAGTTTCTGAAACACACAACCCATTCTGCTGTATGTTACATCTTCACATCCACATAGTTTGT
>NW_015150667.1:841262-873345 GCF_000732505.1 Cyprinodon variegatus
CCAGGATAAATTCAATTAAAAAACAATATTATTTAAGAAACTTCAAAGTGCTTATAAATTTGTTCTGTGCTCCTACATTTAGGAGCACTAAATCTTCTGGTAAACAGGCTAAGCGTACAGCACTGGTTTCATTTTATTTTTATTTATTTAGTTTTTTTTCTTTCATTACACTGTCACAGGTACAAAGCAATGAAATGAACCCCCTACATTTAAACCATCCCCTTGGAGAGCAGTGGGCTACCATTGTGCAGTGCCCAGGGAGCAGTGTGGGGGTTCAGGGTTTTTGTTCAGGGACCCAGAGTGGCAGTCCATGGGAATGGAGCTAGAACTCAGAAACCTAAGGATTCCAAGCATAATGCCCTAACCACTAGGCTACCACTCCCCAACATTGTGTTATATGTATATTTCTATATATTTACATCCATTGTGTTATATGTATAAATCCATTTTCTGTCACACTTATCCCAAGTTCGCGAGGGGTGCTGGTGCCTATCTCCAGCTGTCTATGGGCAAAAGGCAGGGTACACCCTGGACAGGTCGCCAGTACATTGCAGGGCAACACAGAGACAAAGAACCATTCAACACACTCACACTTAAGGACAATTTTAGAGAAACCAATTAACCTAACAGTCTTGTTTTTGGACTGTGGGAGTTAGGATCTTAATGAACTTTGCATGCTCAGCATGGAGTTTGCATGCACAGGGTGAACATGCAAATTCCATGCAGAAAGAGCCGAATGATGGGGAATCGAAACAAGATCTTCTTGCCGCAAGGTGGCAGTGCTACCCACTGCTGCACTGAGCAGTACATTTCCATGGCATTAAATATTGTGACGTTTGTAAATAATAAAACAGTGAGAAAATGTGTAAAAGAATTACAATAATGTTGAGTATGATAGATTAGTTTAAAGATCGGTTTGTTTGGTGTGAATTTATTTGATTCTTTCTACAGGATAATGAAATATTTCATTAGATATTTATGCTTCCATGAGTGCAGTAAAATAATTTACACAATACAATAATAGACCTTCAATGACTGTTGTGACGTCGGCCATCTTCTGTTGGAGCAGTGGTTCATCTTTAGCTAAGAGAAAGCAGCTGGATAAGCTGATCAGGGAGGCCAGCTCTATGATTGGATGTCTTTTGGACTCATTGCAGGAGGTGGGAAACTATAAGATCCTAACTAAATTAATATCTCTGTTGGATAATGTCTCCCATCCCATGCATGAAGCTGTTGTGGAAAGCTCCTTCAGTAACAGACTGCTGCACCCTAAATGCACAAGGGTGCGTTATCACAGATCCTTCCTCCCAGCAGCTGTAAGATTTTATAACCACCACTGTACCCAACAACCTCAATTTTTTTACATTCATTTTACATTCAAAGTATTTAATTAGTCAGTTAAATAACATACTGCTTTCATTTTGCACATCTCTGATGTTGCTGCTATTTGCAAATATCCATTACTGTAAAAAATAGCTGTATATTGGTTATTTATTCTCCAGGTGCACAGCTTTATATTGTTAAAACACTTTACAGTACGGTATTTAATTGTTTATTTTTTTAACTCTTCACTATTATGTTATTCTTATACATTTTTCTAAGGTCCACATTTGTGTGACCATTTTTTCTATAACCCTTTTGCCGCTGTAAACACCAGAATTCCCCCATTGTGGGACAATACAGGGATTTTCTATTCTATTCTGTTTTGTTCTATTCTATCCTATTCTATTCTAATTTAAGAATAATTCATAATGAGAACAGGAGGATGCAATGGGATGCACAGTAGCACCGAAATTATTAAAAAATAATAGGCAAATTTTGTATTTAAACATCTGCAGTTTAGATTACTTAAAATTTTCTAAGATATTTTTATGTGTGATACCATCCAACCTCAGCGCTGATTGCTTTTGAAATTGTATTCTCCTCTGTGAATAAATACTTTCTCCTATACCTGGTTATTTGCAGAATGATGACATGGTATGAAACGGTATGTATTAGCCTCTCCTGGTCGCAGCTGCTCTTTTAAAATCACATGTAGAGACATTTTGCAATTTTAAGGGAGACTTGCTGTCATCAGATGGAATGGTAATTGTATTAAAATGCCATGGGCAATTTTCATACACCAAAAGCACCTTAATTCTGTCCTTTCTTAAAATGCTATCTACGGTGTCTATACTTTTCTTCTCCCTGCCTTTCTTTTTTTTTTTTCTGACCTGCTTAACCCTTCCTGTCCTGACGGTTTACCAACAGGTTGAAAACTCAAACTACTCACATTTTCCTATTGGTGAGCATTTAAATCACTATCATTTAGTGCTAGGACCAAAACTCCTCATCGTAAACACGGAAATTGTAAGAAAATATGCCTCAAAATATGCCATTTCCTTTATCGACGGTATGTTTAACAAAGAAGCCAAAGGAAGCACAGAGGTAGTAAGCAGCTACTGAAAAGAAAAAGTAGTTTCTATAAAAGTTGGCTGTACATTCAGGTTGTTTTAACAGAAAGATTACCTCATTGGATGCAGGTTATTTTACTTCATACTTTCAAGGATTTATAGTAAAACTGTTTAAGGTATGAGAAGAAGCGGTCAACCTATGGTTGACTTTTTGTGTCCATTTCAGGGACTATTAATCAAACTGCCAAAGGGAAATAAACATGTTATGTTATTGCTGTTTTCACCCTTTCGATCTTTAAACATCTGTCGGGACATATTTGGTTTGATTTTTTTTTTTTTAACACTAAACTATGGCTTTTTTCTGGCAATTCTTCCATAACACCCACCTCTGTGCTGTGTAGTATTGCTGACCTGTGAACAGATATCCTTATTTTCCATAAGTCTCCCAGAAATACCTTCTGTCTTTGTACTGTCTTTTTTTTTTTTTTACTAGTGCCCTCCTTGCCCAGTTCTGGTTGGCTGTCCTCTCCTGGTCCCTGACTTGTTTGGAGGGCTTCTTAGTATTCTCGGGTGAAGCTTCTTTCTTAATTGTCTTGCACATTTTTTGGCCATTCAGAGAAGGGTGTGTTTTTGCTTACAGAAAATGTAACACAATGTGCTCAGGTGGACTTAATTTTACTTATTATGTTACCTTGTATTGTCTTGGTTGTATCAAAAACATTTTAGGAGCTTTAAAGCAAAGAGGGTGATACATGTAACAGTTTTTTAGAGGTTCGCTCTGTATTTTTGTAATTCTTTTGTTAAACATTCCTCTTTTTGTTTCACTATTTGTTACAAATATGTCTGTCACGGTCTTGGTTCTGATTAAGTTTTCTTTTGAGTTTTCAGTTTCACTTTGATCCATGTTTTGCTTTGTTTTCTAGTTTTATTGGTTTAATTTCTATTTTGTGGTGTTGCATTTGAGTTCTTAGTTATTTCTTGATTGCCATCTGTTGCCCTCTCGTGTTTGTCTCCTTTTCCCTATCTCCTTTCTAGATCCTTTGTACACACCTGCTCCCAATCAGCTCATTAGTCCTGTCTTTGTTCAGTCTCCCATATATACTCTCCCTGTGCAGTTCCTCAGTGCTGATCCTCATTTTTTTCTGGCTCCTCATGCATGTTTTCCCTGATGTCTTCAAGAATCTGTTTTTTTTTTTTCTGTACTTATGTTGCATTCTTGGATTCCTACCTCAGTTGCCTGTGAGTACTACATAAAATCTATAAAACTCACCTCTCCCTCCTCAACTCTGCATTTGGGTCCTCAAAACCTCAACTCAACCCTGACACTGTCACTTAGAATAATAAAATCAACCATAAAAAGCCAGTTAGGTAAATACATTTTCAAGTTGCTGTGAAACTGAATAATTTTTTTTTATGAAACTAAAGCCCTTTTTATTCCCAGTGCTTGTAAAATAATATAACATTGAAAATTCGTAATATTAAAAAGGCTCGACATTTCCTATGACTTTAAATCCTGGACTTCAACATTTATACCATGCAAACAAATATATCTGCCTTCATTATGTTAGATGTAGAAAACAGAGACCTTTAACCACTCTGTTCTTTAAAGATCAGTCCAAACCGATTTTTAGCTGCTTGCAGTATGTTTTCTTCAGGTTAGCCTGCAGCCGTCTTTAAACACACTGCCTTCAGGTGCTAACTTAAATCCCCTTTACCATTCCATACAAACACTGGCCATGTCTGTGCATTTGAAAATTGCCTAAAATATTTATAAATTATAAGTTTGAGATATATATATATATATATATATATATGTATATATATATATGGATAGAATTTAGTCTGCATTTACCGTAGTGAGCTGTTTTTATGATCTAGAAGCTGTGACGGGTCATTTTTCTGTTGGTGCAATGTGATTTCTTTTCATTAACTGCTACCGGTACTTGCTTTGGTGTCCAGCAAAAAGGGAATTGAGGCAGTTTCAATGCTCTTAACGATTATAACTGGATCCTATTTGCAATGCAGACAAAGGTGAGAGGATAAAACTGAAACTCACACCATGGAGTTTGGTGTATAACCCATACACTTTAAAAAACACTGGTGGTCGGTCTAACAGCTTCAACTTTTAAAAAGATTTTATACTGTACGTTAAGTATAGTTAGAAAATTAGCCTTAACTTTTTAAGAATTTGATTCTCCTTATTAAAATTTGCCCATCAAGGTGGTAAAATTAGGAAAATTAGCCAGGAGCAATGAATACCCTTCCTTCCCCCTTGCAAAACATTCAGTTTTTTGTTTAATAAAGATCTGACTTACTTTGGCAACTGTTGTTTCACATGGTCCTCAAGGTATAATTGCTACCATCATTCTGTTTTCAGTTTGCAAAACTGATAAAAAAAAATAATAATAATAAAAAAAAACAAAAAAAAACGGATAATCTCTGGTGAAAAAGTTTAAAAGTTTTGGTGCTGAGTGGGACTTGTATGAAATAAGTATGTATTATAAAACATTTTTTAGATGCCCTGATTGAAAATTAACATTCTCAAAATAAATGGCAAAGAAAGACATGTATGCAGAAGAGACAAGTGAGACTGGAGGTCTGCACTTGAAGTCTGAAGATAAAATCTAACGGGGCAAGGAAAATGACACTGCAGTGACTGTTAAAAACAGATGGAAATATATGAAGTAAAACAGCACTGAAATTGGTTTAAAAAGGTGTCAGTGAAGGCCATAAACAAGGAAGAATGAATAGAAATTGAGGTAGAAAAGAATATTCAAACAGTGGACATGATAGGAAAGTTTACAAAACTGGTGATGAAATTACCAAAGGATGGAGAAATGGTTTGAGGCAGGACATGATGAAGCAAAGACATCAGGAGGGGTAAAAACAAAGAATTTTTTTTGAGGGCAAGTGAAGCAAAAGACGAAGGACCAGCAGCCTACAGGCAAGATTTGAGCCATTTTAATTTGTCAGTTTGGGTACTGGTGATGAAACTGATGGATGACAAGTGAGGAGTGTTATAGAAATGGTTAAGGCAAACAAAAACAACACTTTATGGACTGAGTCAGTCCGTTGTCACAGATTTCAGGAAAAATGTCTAACAGTTGTATAAAACTGCATCACAAATTTAGTTCTTTACGAACCAAAATATGCACTAGCAATAAATGCCATTCATTTTGATTTATTTTCAAACTTAAGATTAGATTTTTAAACAGCAATTGGATGCTCAGGCAGATGCAACAAGGATTTATTGAATATCAAGGTTCAGATGTACAAATGTCTTCAGAAAGTAAGAGTTTGTTTCATAAAATGTATAATGCATGTAATAGATAGTGACAGTGTCACAATGACTGTATATGGAGACTGGGGTGGATGATACTGTAGGTTTCCAAGGAGAAAGGACGGGAAAAATGGAAGTACAACTTGCATTTGCTTAGCAAGAGTGTTTTAGATCCTATAAAAAGACAAAATGAAGCCGTTGAGAACAATAGGTGTGTAATAAAAAAAAAAAAAAAAAACTCTCCAAGTGATGGATAAAAATGTGAAATGACTGTTTTGGTTGAGTATTGATTCTTAATCTATTAATCCATGAAATCAAAGAATGCCCACTGTCCTCCCCACCAAATCCTTTCTACACTATTCTCTTAATCATGTTTTACCTTAACTATGTCACAGATGGAGGTTGTCCTCAAAGCCCAACACTGTGTGGGATGCTTGACCCCCTGTGCTCTTCACAGATAAAAACAGGTTAAAACTGTGATCATGTGACGGACATGACCGAGTTTGGAGACAGCGTCGAGAATGATCTGCTGCCTGCAACATCTTTCAGAATGACTGGTTTGTGCAGCGGGCCTGAAATGGTGTGGGGTGGCATTTCTTTGGAGGGTCACACAGCCCTCCATGTGATACCAGAGGTAGCATGACTGCAATTAGGTACTGAAGATACATGTTTAAGCTAAAAGAAGTAAAGCGCTAAGTTAAAGCTGCAGCAAAACTTATTGTTTATATGTATCAGGGCAGATTTACAGAACAGTGTACAAAACAGCAGGTGCAGATGAGAAGACTAAGAATGACCTTGCTCGCATACACACAAAGGAAAAGCTGATTAACAAGGGAGCAGAAAAACAGGAAAGAACTCCATACATGGGGATAGGAATGTAGGGAGTACGATCACTCTGTAACTTCTTGTGGGACTGTCTGATTCTCATAAAAAGAGCCTGTGTTGCACAGGGGGTCAGAGTTGCTGTTCACAGATACGTCCTGCCTTCCGCTGCTGCTGCTGCTCTCCCTTTTGCAAAAGGCGAATCGAAGCTTCATTGTCCAGCATTCTTTTTCACTCCATCTAAGTGACCTGCACTCGAATCAACGGACCCTGGGAAGTCATGATGGTTTTCAACAGTACTGAGATGAAATTGCCAGACCGCTTGTGAGACCATGTGCCTTTGCATTTGGCCCTGGGTTTCTCCTAATGCTCATCTGGGACATCATGTCTCAATCCATCCACCACATTGCACCGGAGACTGTCCAGGAGTTGACAGGTGCTTTAGTCCGGGTTTGGGAGGAGATCCCTCAGGAGACCTTCCACCACATCATTGGAAACATGCACAGGTGTTTTAGGGAGGTCATACAGGCACGTGGAGGCCACACACAATACTGAGCTGCCTTTTGACCTGTTATATGGACATATCAAAGTTGGATCAATTGTTGGTGTTTTTCTACTTTAAATTTGTGACTCCAAATCCAGGCCTCCTATGGTTAATAAATGTGATTTTCATTGTTGATTTTTGTGATTTTGTTGTCAGCACATTCCACTTTGTACAGAACAAAATATTCAATGAGACGATGTCATTCATTCAGCTCTAGGATGTGTTTTTTTGTGTTTATTTATTTTGAACAGTGTCGTTCAAACTTCTGTTTAGTATTTTGGGGTCCCCCTGACTTAAAGATTTAAAAACAGGCCATTTACCATTTTATCTAGTCACCAAAATATAAGTAAGACTTTTAAAATAGTATCAACAACATTTTGTGTAGGACATTCTGTTTATCCAAAGAGAATAGATGGAGGAAAAATATCCTTGCAGTGCTTGGATTGTATAATGCACATAAATTTACTGTAAAAGACCCAAATGGTAACATCACTGCAAAACACTTTTTAAATTCTGATCATTTCATAAGACATGCCAGTATCTACCTACTTTTTAAAATACTTGATGGTACGGCTTCCCCCAGAGTCACAAGGGTGACCTAGAGGGGCGTGCAGCCTTGTACAATGTAGTACCTCTTTTGCAAAGCATGATTTCTCTTCAGTTTCTATGAGTCAGTGGACGTGTTATCAACCACATGTACAAACTATGGAATATTTGCACAGTAAATAAAGAAACGGCTGCTATAAATACAAATTTGCACTCACAAAAGATGTATGAGCAAGCAAAGCAAGTGTGGGTGTGTCTGAAAGTAAATTAGTGCAAGTGAGATTTGGAGGGATATTTGTGTCTTTGTGAGTGTGTTATTGTATATAGTCTTAGTATAGGGCATGTTTGAGGTTGATTGTATCTTAGTTGTAGATAGAAAATGTACATTATTTATTGGATTACTGTTTACATTGTTAAATTTAGCTTTTGTATTAACATCAAACTTTCCAGGGACTGCAGGTGGAAATGAGAAATCTGGCTCTAACATGGAACTTGCATGTTAACTTTTTACATAAAATTAATGGAATGTAAAAAAATAAATGAATAAAAAAACTTGTATACCAGTACGCAGTATTTATAGTTGCATTAATTGAATAGAGTGCTTAAAAATCATCAAACTTTGGCTCCATTAAAAACCAGAAAACAAAACAAAACACAGCTGTCTTAGAGACACACATTTTGAAATGTAAATGAATGTTGTCACTATAGTTGGTATAAATCCACAAAATCTTTAAATTACAGTATTGCTAATCAATTCAAAAAAGGACCAGGCCAACTCCTTAACATACTTACCTGTCACTATTTCTCTTTAAACATGAATTATCCTTCATATGCAAATGTTATAGCCACAATTTAAGCTTTTACTTTTATTTTTTTCCTTTTAGTCTGTGATTAAATTTTTTATTTTCCTTTTATTTACACATGTTTGAAATGCCAAATCATCAGCTTTTAACAGCCTCTTTTTGCCATATTAAAAAGGGAAACAAAAGGTTTTGTATATTGTTCCATTCCAACTGCACTTTTATCCTTCAGTTGGAGTTTCCATCAGATCTCTAATTTTAATAAATGTTTTCACTGTCAACCACATAATATAATTAATAGCAAAAAAGTAAATTTTTGAAGGTGTGTAGTATAATTTTTAAGTGAACTTTTCAGCTATATGTATGTGTTCATATCAATTACATTGATGTTCAGTGTGTTATGAAACCTGCTTATTATACTGAACTAGTCTTTTGATTTTACATATTTAAAACAAAACACCAAGTTTCAAATATAAAACTATTTTTGAATATCTATCAATGCTAATGCAGGCCAAATTGAATCAGAGCAAGCTAAGTTGAGTGATTTCTTTTCATTGCTTAATCATGAGCAAGAAAAGGCACTTATATTGCAACAGCACTTCTAAGTGTAGGTTAAACTAATAAAATGTGCATCATGTATTACCTTGGATCCAAGATTTCTCCAAAGATCTAGGCTTTTCCTGTGTCCAAATTGGGATGTTCATGCATGTGCCCTCCTAATAATAAAAAAAGGAAAGCTACCCTAACACTTTTGTGCCTTAGCAGTATTAGCAGGAACTTCTCCTTCCTAAAATCTATTATCACATTCTGGAATTAGGACTTCTTAATTGTTGTTTACTGTTTTCTGGTCATGAAGTTCAGCCCTCATCTCTTAATGTATCCGACTATCTGTAAGGAATATCTATTAATATCATTATATCTATTATTACTTTCAGTCTGTATTTGAAAATGGTATTTTCTACAAAGGAGCACATGCAAATCCTGCTGTCCTGACTCCTATCCTGTAGCTTATTTATTTCTTTTGTACTATTGTTATTTACAGTGCATTAGTTGGGTAAACTACCCTTTGGAAATTGATATTCAAGAAATGCTGAGTTTAATTGATGGAGGGGATTTATCAGGCTCTGTGTTTCCCTCTTTTTGTTTGCTATATTGCCATTGGGATTACAGGTGTAACATGTTGTGTGGTAGAAGGGAAAAATGAGTCGTGCAAAAAAAGAAAAGGGGAAACAGATGGGAAAGAATCAGTTCAGAAACTGACACTGGTGTGTGTTAATTCGATTACTTCTTGTGCCCAATTAAAATATACTAATATTTAGTCTGCTGAGAAGTACAGCATCTCCATGTGCACATAATTCTTCTTCAGGCCTCTGCTAGCAGTAGTTACTAAATGAAAGCAGTGTGGCTTGGAAAGGATAAGCCTGTAGTTGTGCTTAGGTGGAAAGCCCAGTTTTCTGTAATGATGGCGTTCAGCTTTTAGGCATCGCTGAGTCTGATGTGTCTCATTGTTCTCTTCAAACACTTCATAGATTCTCTATGGGGCTCAGGTCATGATAGTTTCCTGCCAAGTTGAACACAGTAATGCCGTGGTTATTAAAGCAGGTATATGTGCTTTTGGCAGAGTGGATAGATGCCAGCTCCCATTTAAAAATTAGATGAGCATCTCCATAAAACCTGTCACCAGATGGAATCATAAAGTGCCTCTAGCATCTTGAATGTTGTACCTCTGTATTCTCCCTCAATACCCTGGGAACCCGGTTTTCAAATTAAATGTAAAATGTATTTTCATCTAAAAGGGGACTTGAAATCACTAAGCAACAGTTCAGTGCTTTTTCTCCTTAGCATAAGTGTTCTGTTGTGGCTCTTGTAGCGCTGACTCCAGCGGTAGTCCATGCCTCATGAATCTCCCCCTAACACCTAAATAGCCTTTGCATCAAAATCCTCTCAAGACTGCCATTATCCTGATTGTTTGTGCATATTTATCTAGCACACTCTTTTCCTACCACTAAACTTTGCAAGAGAATGCTTAAACATACCTAAACTTCCAGCTTCTTTAGCAATTACCGTATGCAGAATAGCCAGCTTCTGGAGGGTGTGAACTCTTAATTGACAACTTTCAATTTGACAACCTCCACCAATTCCTAGAACTGTGAAGAATATAAATTTAATGCATATAAAGAAAATATTTTTTTATATACATAATTTACTTTGTGCTGAGATTTACTGAAAGATATCTCATCGTTTTAACTTTTTTTTGCCAAACCACAAGACCCACCCGGAATGTTTTTACACTGAATTAATGTATTGTTATAGTCAACAAAAGAATTTAGTTGACTATGATATGGTATACTGCAAAACACTGAAAATGATAAAAATTTGATATGGAGAAGAAGTCTAACATTTTTTTTACACAATAAGAAATAAAGCACATAACTATGGGCTCATTACAGTCAACTAAAGAGTTACTAATTAACTCAACATTCAAGCTTTTAGACAGGGATATGAAATTGGAGCACCTGGGGAAAACCACCACACCTCTAAGCCGAACACAAAGCAAATTATGACATTTAGCCAACTCTAAATGTGCTATGCTCTTTATAGCACTAACTACAATAACTCCTGAAGTATTTTCTAAAGTAAATTTCAAAATGAAGCTTTTTGTAAACACTGTGCATAATTTTCCAGAGGTTTAAAATGGAAGGCTGATTTCAGCTGAGAGTCAATGTTTTATCTGCCTATAGGTCCATAGTTATTTGCTGTTCCGTAAGTCAGATGTGTCTGAGGTACAAAGCTGAAACCTTATTGGGTGTAGAAAGATCTTTTGTGGTATTTTAAAATGCTCCAAAGATTAAATGCTGGTGTATACTGTTTTATCTAAAGCCATGCTTCCTGTGGGCTTTGCCAAAAAGCAAATTTATTTTTGTTTAAATATCACAAACATGTTCCTTAAGTCTCAGCGGGGTTTAGTCTTCAAGTACTCAACCTGCACATAAATTGCTTCCTGTTCTAGTGTCAGAAAATACTTGCTTGCAATCAGGAGCTCAAAGCTACTTCCTAGAAACATATAAACACAACAACACACACACACACACACACACACACACACACACACACACACACACACAAACAGACAGACAGACCTTTAAAAGAAACAAGCCACCGGATTGGTCAAATGTCTAACTGCACTTTTATGGATAAAATGGCTTCACCTGTTGTTGAACCAAGCTGACATGCCCCTTTATCTAACAGCTTTCCTCATAATTCCATCAATACTCAGGGTCACTGTGGCCTCACGCCTACACATACGCAGTTTGGCAGCAGACAAAAGTGCCACTTTCTGGACTGAAGCAATTCTTACACATATTGCACTCTTTAAGTGAACAAGATATCATACAAAGGACACTCTAAGGCTGAATAAAAACTTCATTAATAACTTGAATCTAAGGAAGAATACTTAAAATACAAGTTATAACAGAGTTTCTGATCTGAAAAGGAAATAATCCTCATAAGAGTCATTTTTATTTTCAGTTTGAACCTGTCCAGGAGTCAATTTCACCTCGTGAAAAAAACTAACAAACAGAATTATCTGAAGTGCTGATTTACTACAACTGAACTTGTAGCTCATTCCATTTTTTGTATACTGTAGTTGTGTGTTATTAGTTCAGAAAATATAAAATATCCTACAATCATTGCAAGAGAACCCTGAGGCACCTACTGTGTAAATAAAGTTAGATAAGTAATACCGGTACTTTATCTCATTATCTTCCCTGCACCTTAAAATTCAAATCTTGTTAAGTAATACATTGGGTATTCATTTTATAAGCTTCTCACTGAAGTAAACCTTTCTTTCCTCAATAAATTAAAAAATGATTGAGAAGTTTTATTTTGTTAACTACTACCTTAAATAAGTAAAAACCCATATTTTGTGCCTCTGTTAATTGATAGTTAAGTTATATTGTGGGGGGGGCAGTGCACTTTTAATCTAACCATTGAGTCCTATTGCCTTAAATACACTAATTTATTGAAAATGACTGTATAAAATACTCTTCATGCGATTACCTGTAACATATATACTGGAGAAAATCTCAAAGACATTGAGTAATTCAAAAGTAATCATGCTTTTAAAATTAGAAGTGCAACTCTGTTTTATGGCTAGCAACATTTGGAGCCTCTCTTTCCTCAAGATAAAACAATATTTTCTACATGATTGTATTTTTAGAAGAGGCTGAAAGTATCAAGCATTGTACACGATTATGTCTGACTTTTTTAGCAGCAAATGATTTAAGAACTCTTACAGGCCCTCAAAAAATAAGGAAGAATTTCAACTGTAACTCATTTTTGGGCTGGTCCCCTCCTACTTTGCATATCCAAACACAGCTATTTGCCTAGAAGTACTGATATTTTTACAGCCATCTAAAACATGGACTGTGGGTAGCTACTCATTAACCAGGTACACAGATGGATGGATATACTTATAGATACATTCAGTGACTAAGTGCAAAACAAAAATGTTCCTATAAGAATAATCTTTATAATTTGCTAAATATTTACAAGAGATTAACTTAAATTCAATTGTTATTCTCTTGTTGATTCCATCCATAGCTGAAGCATGGGCCTAATATACAAGTTCAGATGATTGCTTTTAAATAACAAGTTTAGCTTCCATTACGTAACTCGGCCAGAGCTATTACCTTCTTTTTATAGTGGTTTATTTAACTGAATTTTCCTTTTTTTTTTTTTTTTTTTTTTTTTTTTTTTTGCAAGTGATTGAAAGTAGACATTTTGGTTTTGAATGTTTTTTTTTTTTTTTAAAGATAATCTAATGCCCAAACTGAAATGATTTTGTAATAAACTGTAAGTTATTACCATAAGGGTTTTTTCCCACCTGACAATAGTTTTTGCATTCTAAAATAGTGTTATCAGAGTATATGTAAGGGTGTTGATTTAGGCAAGTCTTCTACAGAAATCCAGTTCTGCTTTTTATAATTATCCATGAGCTTTTATCAGGTATTTGCAAATGCTATCGATGCAAATACGGATTCCAGGAAATGCAGTTTAGGTTGGCCAAAAGAAGAAATAAAAAATTGAGATGTTAAGATGGTGTAGTTGCATTGTTGGCTCAACATTTGTTTGTATAATATCTACTTCAAAGTGTGCAGACAGTAAATTTAACCAATTTTGAATGAAGACACACTTTTGTAAATAGGGGCCATATGACTTTACTATAAGCAAATTTATTACAAAAAAAGGAGGGTTGTAAAGTAAACCTCACTGCCTTTTCATTGTTAGAATAAAGTGCTAAATAGATTAACCATTATTTCTATCAAAACAAGTTTTGGTTTTTCTAAATGAAAATATGAAATGTGATGAGAGTGACACCAAGAATCAATATTCCTGAAACCGTTGTCCAAGACTTTACTCTTCATATAAACCACTCTTGTAAAGCGGTTTTAAAAGAATAAATAAATAAGGAATAACTCCTTAGAATATGACAATTGTTCAAATTTTGCATTTATCCATCATACAAATTTTATGATGGTAGCACAACATTTTCAAAAATAGCCAAAAAGATTTGGAAAAAGGTTGGGAGTAGAATGTAGTTTTGTGACATTTGATTTTTAATCAACAAGTTAACTTTCCAGATTCCATCTAGCATTATCAGTAGACTTCGTGAAAGGTTGATTTCTGATTGCGAGGTTTATCGACAGCCCTGACCTTTAAATACAGAATACAGTTAATATAAAATAACATCTTTATTTTGCATCCTGGCATAACAGACACAATCTTTATTGATTACTTGGTGAACAAAATGCACAGAAACACACAGTTATTGGTTTAATGATGGAACTGGATTTAGTCCCTGAGGGAAAAAAGGAACTAACCCACTGAGACCTGAACTAAGTTGTTATATGTCAAAGTTCAGATTTGAAAATGGTAAACTGGCCACATCATAAGGAGCATTCAGCTTTCAGTTCCCTTTTATCTCCTTCATAAACATACAAATCATACAAATGTTCCCTTCAGAATGTTGCCAGTTGTATTCTAGAAGTATAGTTAGTCTGCTGAATTCTTAGAATCTTAGGCATATGCACTTTACATGTTATATTAAAAAGAACCCTTGGGCTTTTTCAAGTTGAAGTTAAAGTTTGAAAAAAGAAAAAAAAAAGCTTTTTATACTGGTATGTCTGTACTTTAAAAACCTTCCATAACCTTCCATAACTTCAGGACAAAGCCAAACTTAAACCGTCTAGTTACTGCTGTTGATTTTTATATTTTTGTTGTGTTTTCCACTATATCTTTCCAATGTGTTTTATTAACTATGAGACATTCGTCTAGTGAGATACGGCTGTTAAATCCTAATTTGACTATGGCTCTGTCGTACTTTACCATCTTGTAGCTGATTAATCTCATGACGTTGTCATTTTGAATAAGTAAACTGAGTTTACGGTGCTCTATGAAGAATATAACTTCTTTTCCTTGCGTGGAAGGACCATTCTGCACCTGATGCATCAGCAAGTAAGAACTAAATTTATTTGGATTCACAACAAGATTTATGCAAGTTTCTAATCACTGAATCTGTTGTTTATGTGTTATGTGGATAGAAATGGACAATTAACTGAAGAATTAAGCTTTGTTTATTAATAAGTTTATTTCCTTTGTCTTTAGATTTGTTTTGATCACTCTAAAAATGTACACCTTTGTAACGGCTTTCTTCCTTGTGCTGTTTTCAGGTAAATATATTTTCTTTGAGATCCTCCAAATGTCTTAACGTAAAAATTTGAACCTAGTTTGCACAGTTAGTTTTTGTTGCATTTTACCAGCATTATTTTTATTTTGTTCCTTTAAACTTTATTTTGCAAAATGTTCATAAACAAGGGGGTTGATACTTTTTTTTTTATGATGTACAATTAAATGCAGTGCATAACATGTAGTTGATTACTTTCTATTTAATATGTCCCTTTAAATGTTTGGAGAAATTATGCTATTTTATATTCTTTTTTACAGGACTTCTACAGGTTTCATTAGCTGCAAACCGTCTGCGATGGTTCTTAAATGACACGGAAACAAGTTGGGAGGAAGCAAGGAACATATGCTTGGGCAAAGGGGGGTCATTATTGAGCCTATATGATGAAGAAGATGCAGATGTGATACAAAGCTTCACTAAGCCTACCGGAATTTGGCTTGGATTGAGAAGGAATGATAGCTATG
Organism: Cyprinodon variegatus; assembly: GCF_000732505.1. Lineage (NCBI taxonomy): Eukaryota > Metazoa > Chordata > Actinopteri > Cyprinodontiformes > Cyprinodontidae > Cyprinodon > Cyprinodon variegatus. The sequence goes on from NW_015150667.1 coordinate 856,857, forward strand.
TCCCCACATGGTCAAATGGAGAAAAAGTCATATTTAATGAGTCAACAACAGACTTAAAGGGAGAAGAGCAACTCTGCGAAGCTATTGAAAATGAGACATGGAAGAGTTTTAATTGTTCGGAAGAAAAGGCCTTTATGTGCCAACATGGTAAGTTTCAATTGGTGATAATTCCCTTAAAAAAAAAAAAAAAAAAAAAAAAAAAAAAAAAAAAAAAAAAAAAAAAAAAACTGGCTGCATCACAGTCGTTTAAAAAGTGTAGAAATTACACATAATACTAGTATGATTCTTTGAATTACTCTAATATCTCATTGTTGTGTAAATGCATTTCTAAATTTTGAAGTGTAAATGTATTATTTATCTTTTTAAATATGTTCCTTTTTTTCCCCAGATAACAATTACACCCTTGTAGAACTAGAACATGGGGAAAACTGGTGCCGTGCATTGCAGTACTGCAGAAATCGTTTCACTGATTTAGCAAGTATCAGTGATGAACGGGAAAATGAAGACCTGAAAAATAAGAGTCTGGGAAAAAGCTTTTGGATCGGACTTCAGCAAGATCAGTGGAAACAGGCAGACAAAAGTTGTTCAACTTATAGAGAGAAGATTCAAATTACACAGGATGAGGAATGTCTTGTACTATATGGAACCAAAAATTTGATATGGATGACAATGAATTGTGACAGTTCAAAGGGAATCATTTGCTATACAGGTTTGTGGTGAATATTTACTAAAAAATTAGGCAGACTGCAGCATTTGGTAATATAATCCTAAAAGTTGTATTTTGTTCAGTCGTTTGAGCCTTCATTCATTTGGTAAATGGTAATATTTCAAGAAGACATCATAAAGAGAAAAAATAAGAAACTATTCAACTGTTTCTGTTATGGGAGTTTTGACAGAGACAAATTTAGCTTTAAGATAAACTCAGATATGATAAACTGAAAATTACTAAAAAAAAAATCTGTTTTTTAAAGCAAACTAAATTTAATCCATGAATCACTTAAACATAATTTTACATTTAGTAAAGGTTATACCGTTTACATTTTTTTTTTCATTAAATCTCGCCTCTGTTTATTTTCAGGCAATGTTAGAATCAAAGTGATCGAGGAACCCAAAACATGGGAGGAAGCCCTTGATTACTGTAAAGCAAGGCATTCACGCCTGTTATGGATTGAAGATCAGGAGGATCAAACTGCTGTTGAGCAGTGGTTAAAGTATGCTCCTACTGGTTCCATAGAGCGTTTGTGGATCGGTCTTAGGCAGAGTTCAATCTTTGGATTCTGGATTTGGAGTGACCGAATAGTGAGCTATTCCAACTGGGAAAATGGTCTGCAGCCAGTGATGCCTTCATCCAAACATTGTGGTGTAATTAATGCTGATACTTTCGAATGGAGTGATGAAGATTGTGGAAAGACGCTACCTTTCCTTTGTGAGGAGGATATTATATACATGTAACTCTAGTAATGGCTTTAAAGAGTAAGTGTTTATCATTAGAGATCATTGATTTTAGAGCTTTTTAAATTTCTGTATTGCATTGTGTAATAGAACAATGAAAAATATGTTAAGCAATATTTGACCTGAATCATTAGTTGGTTAAATGGTTTTTAATTTTCTCTTGTGTAGACATCAATCATAGATGCTTTCAGCTCTTTCTGCTAACAGATATTTCTTGAGAGATTTTATTTGCATTGTCACAAAAAGCTGCATTGACTTGATGAGAAATAAAAATAAAATGTCTTCTTTTAAATTTTTTTTGTAACTGATCTATGTCTCAGGATTTTATGTCAAAACTATCACACACAAACAAGGGTAAAGATATTTAACTTCCTGTGTAATGTGAACTTTTGAGTATATTTCAAGGTGTTGCACACACATTTCTATCACCCTGTGTTAATTATAGTGATGTAAAGCTATTTAAAAAATTCCACTACTGAGGACAAGGGACTACTGTGGCCCACAATCCTCAAATACTTCAATTAAAACCTCATGATTTTGTATGTATCTACAGTTTTAGGCCATCTCAGTTACAGATGATTTACCATGAGCCTAAATTATTAAACCATTATTCGCATAGATGCAAATATTTTGTTAGAAAAAAAAACTGCTACTTTCTGCTCAGCCCGGAAGCACATCAGTGTTGTAAACCACACCAATTCAGGGGAGACTGAAATGTTAAGGGTCATAAAGTCATTTGATTATATTACTTATATGATTATGATGATCAGAGACAGTAAGCAAGTAGCTCCATTATAGGTACATTAGTAATGTTACTTATTCTATAAATTAATATCCTGTCTTCATGGGAACATCAATAAACTTTCCAGTGATTTAGTAGAAATGCATCTTACTATTAATCACTTACATAAACAATATGAGTGCAGCATCAGAAATAACACCACCCCACATGTCTATACATATTTTGGCGCCCATCATTTTTTCTATTTAAAAAATGTCAAGGTTCTTTAAGTAAAACGTTTTGTACATGAAGGAATTTTAGTAATTCAACTTTTACTGGACAGTGAAAGAGTGGCACCTTTATCATTATATGGGAGATCTCCACCAGCTTTACATATCCAGTCACTGAGGTTTTGCACACAGGTAAACCATCTAAACAAAAAAACATTCATATCTGCATAAATATTTTGCAATTCTGATGGCATAGATATGTAGGCTTAGTTTTAATATATTTAATAATTTTTGTTATTTAGTTCATTAATATTGAACATCTTATACTTTTTTATAATTGAACTCCAAGCTGTAATAAAAGTCCATATACGCTAATAGGAAAGTCATCCAGATCCACATTACTTTTTGCCTCATCAAAAGTTACTCCATAGTTACTTTTACCTATTTACTATATCCAATTACTAATGTAACTATATTGAATTTTAGAAATATTAGGATTATTAAATAATACAAGTTACAGTACATTCAAATAATTAATAAATTAGGTTCGACTGCTAGAGGAAGTGGCAAATTGTAAAACACAAGAGACAATCAGATGGTGCAAAATTGGTGAATTGTATTAATATTTACAATATATGCAGGTTATCAACAGTTGATGAAGTCCAGAATGGTTCCTTAATCCAAGGAACTTAACAGTTCATGCTGGTGAAGAAAGGGAGGGGGGGGATAATAATCCAATTCTTTCTGAAGCAGGTCAGTCAAGAGTGAAGATTCTATGGCTGGATGTCTTCAACCAATTAGAGTTATCTTTAATAGAAGGTGTAGTATTTCAGGATCTGCTTATTGGTTAGCTTGCCAGTCTGGCCAGCATCATACCAGACAATCCATGATTTATCCCCAGCACCAAATTCCTTTGATTGGGAATCTGTAACACACTTGGCCTGTGTAAACAGGCATAAATAATCAGTTAACATGTACATGTAGTTTCTTACAATTAAATAAGTTTACATAATTATGCAACTTATGTAAATTCAATTCTTTTACACAACGGTAGTGTTTTATACCTGTAAACAATTCAGCCTGAATGTGCTATATTTAGACCGGAGTGTAATCAACTCAACAAGCCGGGAAGGCTAGCCTTAGCATGCTAGCTCCCGAATATAACACGGTCGAATGCTCACACGTCTGCAAGTTAATAGATTCATACGACTGAAGGATGCACAATAGACATTTCATAACCGCTTTGGAAACAGACCAGAAGCCTACCTGCATACCAGAGTCCGACAGCGTCTCCTACCTAAGGTGCCGATAAGCAGCCATATATGCGGCAGCTTTTAATTTGCGACGCTGACGTGCACACGTCACATGACTTCAAAACCATGCGAGAACAATGTTTTTCTCGCATGGTTTGTATAGGATAAATTAAGAAAAGGAGGATTTTTTATTAAATCTTTAAATAAAATAAATAAAACTAAGTTTAACAAAATGGAAAATAAGAATAAAATGACTCTAATATGAAAAATGTATCCTGGTTACACTGAGTTACAGTAATAACTCAGTATTTACACAGTAATAATCCATCAATGATAGTAATAGTTAAATTTTTAGGAAGAAACTAGTGACTATAAGTAGTAATATTTTTAAGTAATGCTCCCAACACTACTCTATGCAAATGCAGGTAAGAATAAAATCTGACCTCTGTATTTAAGCCATTCCTTAAGCAGTGGGCAGCGCAGGCCGTGGTGCAATCAGGGACTCAAAGTGCCAGGTTGTTGGGTTTGAAGCTGGTATTTGCAGCCTTCTAAGGCTACCACTAACCGATTACCTAGATTATCAGATTATTAGAATGGCACCACCTGTGTTTTATTGATATAAATAGTGCACTGCTGCAAACTAGAAAATGGAAATGTCTTGAGAGCTATACAAAACAAAACTTTGTATTGTATGCACTCTTAGTATAGAAAATCACCAAGTTCGTCTAAGTCTAAATAAATATATAATAGCGTTTTGGAAAAACTACCATGTGGCTAAATGTTCATTTGTGATTATGCTCTTTCTACATTTCACATTGAAGTCAAACTGTATTTTCATTAATCTTCTATATTTGTCTTTCTCTCATTTTAATTATTAAATCCAGTTATGCACAGTTAAAATACCAGCTTGAGCAGCCTTTTTAACAATTCTTTCCAAGTATAGGACCTGATCTTCATACATCCTTTATTCAATTTATCCTCTGTATCTCTTAACTAACGGTTCTCAAAATAACTGAAACCATTCAATATGAATTATAACAGGTTAAAAAATCAAGAAAATTGTATTTACATTTTTTTTTTTTAAATATTAGCATCACTGTTATTAAAACAAGCATGTTTCTATGGCATTGGTCTTAAACATAACCCAGATACTCTTCACCTACAGTATGGAGGCATTATATAGTAAGGTGCATCAGGTTATTCAGTATATATAAATACATACATACATATATATATATATATATATATATATATATATATATATATAAAATTAATTTTTTTGTCTTTAAATTATTTCTGGCTAAAGCCTTAAATCAAAAGCATCAGCATGTCCTTCGCCACTGTCATGACAATAGGTGACCTTAACTCCTTACCACAACCTTCTCTTAGGTTCAAAGTTAAATATTAAGACAGACAGTTAAACGTCTTTGTTCAAGCAAATCTTAAGTCTGTACTACCTAACCGGTAATTCCTAATTCCTAATTTAGTTCTCTAGTTGTGAAGTTGTTGGTTACTTCTTATCAGGCTAATAGGAGATAATCTGACCACTTTCTCAATCTAACTCAATTAGCTCACAGATATGGATGGGTATAGAGGGCTAAAGATGGGCAAGGCACATTTGAAGAACATACACTAAAGGTCTCGTGTAGTGTTAGGTTTGAGAAAATCTATTAAGAAATAAATCCAATAAAGATTTGAAACATTTTTACTGGTTTTTGCTTTTTATGTTTTTGATTGTTAGTGTTATTTGCATCCCACTGACATCCTTGAATAGAAAAGAATTCAACTTTATTGTCATTACACTGTCACAAGTACAAAGCAATGAAATTAACTCTCTGCATTTAGCCCATCCCCTTGGGAAGCAGTGGGCTGCCATTGTGCGGCGCCAGGGGAGCAGTGTGGGGTTAAAGGTCTTGCTAAGGGACCCAGACGGTCAGTCTGTGGGAGTGGGGCTTGAACTCAAAACCTCCGGATTCCAAGTGCAATGCCCTTACCACTAGGTCGCCACTCCTATGACCTGTGGGAGCAGTGCACTTGTGCTCTGAGAAGGTTGCAAATACCCGGTTCGATCCCCACAGCCTGCACCTCGGGTCCCTCAGCAAGGCCCTTAACTGCTCCCCAGGCACTACACAGTGGCAGCCTACTGCTCCCCAAGGGGATGGGTTAAATGCAGAATTTCTCCAGTGTGAGATTAATAAAAAATGTATTATTATTATTGTCAGGACTCAGCCGACAGGGCCGTGCAGTTTCTGCCGGTTCTGCTTCTTTCTGCTTTCTCTGCAGGTGTTTGCAGTTGACAGGTGGGCAGGGCGCGCGCACCTGCGGCTGGTTGAGCTGTGTCTGATCGCACTATAAGAGCAGCATCCAGACAGCAGGAGGACGCCAGAGAGTTAACCGTAGTGGTACGCTTAAGGCCACAGTCTCTCAACTGAGTACTGACTTCCCTCGTTAATCCAAACCTCTGTGTTCCTCAGGTTACCTCACGATCGCCTTCCAGAGGGTCCCACTCGTGCTGACTCCAGGTTCTGAGTTCCCACTGGGTCCTCCCTTTCTCCCGGCTCCAAGCAAGGTGCTTCGACCCACTCTGGTTTCTCCTGCTGCCCAGGATCATTGGAAAGTAAGCGCAGCTCTGGCACTCTCAAGCCCGAGCCCCTCCTGTCACTGAGACACCCACCACCAGCTCCATCGATCAGAGTCCGCTCCGTCCTCCCCCGGTTAGGTTGCTGCGTCCAGTGGTAAGCTCACGTTCCTCTGTTCATTTTTGCCTGATCGCCCTTTCTGGCTAATCGCTAACTTCTCCTTTCAGAAGTCGAACGGGTCCCGGTGCTGTTGCTTCCCCGTCGACACCGTTGCTACCATTTTCTCTCTCTCTCTCAATAAACTGTTAACTGATCCCTGTTGCCGTGTGTGTTCTGCATGTGGGCTAAATATGTTCAGCCGAACATGACAATTATTATGATTATCAATTATTTTTAGCCCAATAAATAGATGATAAATTATCAAACTGAATGAATTACTCCCAAAACACCAAGAATTAAGCAATATTGTGCATTTTTAATAATCAAATATATAAATAATCAAACAATATTTTGGCTTAAATCTTTTAAAACTGCTCTCAATGTTGATAATGGGTATATTTATGCTTATTTAATATTTCTAATATTAACATACCTCCCAGACTGTTAATATAGCAAAAATAAACCTAACTTTAATTTTAAATCTGAAACCCAGATTAGCTGAGTTATGTTAACAATGGTTCTGTTATACCTATAAAATAGAAAGCTTATCATATTCCTATTTATATCTTTGTATCCTGCTCAGTCATACAGCAATGGTCTTCAGCTAAAATTGCCAAAGGTTCACATAGGTGCCTTCTCCACCAGTTGGAGTTCAAAGCACTAAATAACACGACAACTAGTAGCTCTTAGCACTTGATTTTGTTGTTGTATTAGAAACTTGAAAAGAGCATAGAAAGCTAGTCGTCCGTTAGCAACCACTGATTTATGAAGTTAATAAGCACTGCAGCACAGGAAAAGAAGGAAGGAGAGGGAGAGGCAAGGTAAAAGGTTATGCCCTCAGAAAATTAGGTTGTGGCAGACTTTAAAAAAATATAGTTGTTGAAAAAGCCAAGATTTTCTTTGGTAGATTTTTTAGGAAATCTCAACATGTACTTATATACTTTTATTGTTTTAATATTACAAAAAAAAAAGTTTATAAAAGCGGTCTTATACAAGTTGGACTTCCGTTGCTTTATTTAGGGATAATATCAGGAAGGTGTTTAGAATGATAGGGTCACAACTTCAATGTGTTTTTATTACCATGTAAGGCAAAGCCTGACCATCCTTATTTGGATGTATGGTTTAAAGTTGAACATTAACTTGGGTATAATATGGTGTTTACTGTATATGGACCTGGTTTGACTATGGGTCTGCTATTGGCCATCTTATTTAGGAACTTCATGACTTCTTTTCGTTTTGTGTGTTTTGAACACTGTGAGCTTATAGCACTGTGTAGCAGAACAACTTATTTTCATTTAACAATAAGGTCATTCTGGACGAGATACATCAGCAGATAATATCTAAATGTACTTTTACTAACAATTAAATACTTTATACAGTTTTTAGGCTGTTATTTACTCGCCTATACAATGTGTAGATATCAGTAATTTAAAAAGAATTACGTTTTATTATAGTTTGTGCTTTTTTTTTTTTGCCTTTGGTGCTTTTGTTTTTAACTTAATTCATCATGTATACAGTTCAAGTTTTGATCATCATGCTGGGTTCAGCTAAATATTCTTTGCTTTACTATATGCTATATAAACTGCTAGTATTTCTATGGGCTTTGGATTCATCCCACATCGTACCAGTAGCTATCTAACTTGAGTTCCCTCTAACAACTGCTCATCATGCAGTAAATTGTGCGTAGGTAAAGGGGTAGGCAACTTTTCAACTTTGTGACGTAATGTGGTTCAGAAGCTTCTAAGCTTAATTACACTTTTTTTTTTTGCAGGACTTCTGCAGGTTTCATTAGCTGCAAACTGTCTGCAATGGCTTAGTTACACTGATGGTGACTATACCTGGACTGAAGCAAAGAACAAATGCTTGAGCAAAGGGGGGTCATTATTGAGCCTATATGATGAAGAAGATGGCAATATGATACGAAACTTCAGTAGGTCTGTGAACACAGTTTTTCAAAGTTTGGCTTGGGTTGAAAAGGGATCTTGGCTATGTCCCCACATGGTCAAATGGAGAAAAGGTCATATTTAATGAGTCAACCGCAGACTTAAAAAAAAAAGGAGAGAAACACTGCACAGCTATTGAAAATGGGACTTAGAAGAGCTTTAATTGCTCAGAAGAAAAGACCTTTATGTGCCAACATGGTAAGTTTCAGCAAGTGATATTATTTCTATAAAGGCAAACCTTGCTGTATTATAATAAGTGTGTGGAATAACAAATGTCAATGTAATTCATTTACATTTCTACACTTTTAAATATAATTATACATTATTAATTGCATTATTAATTGTGACATGAACAGGTACAGGGCATTGCAGGCTAACAAAAGAAGCCAAAGGACCCACATTCCAAAGAGGTGGACCCGTTAGTCCGTTTCAGTTTGTATGATTTCTAAACAAAAACAAGGCTTTGATGGTCTACTGTGTAAAGCCTCAAACTCAACCCAATTCTGACATTTTGAATTGAAAAGGCTTCCTGAATGGAAAGCAAAACATCTTCAAACTTGGAAACAAAATCAAGTGGATTGTTTTGTTTTTTTTTTACTTTTTGGAATTAACTGCATTTTTTTTCTTCCCCAGGTAACAATTACACCCTTGAAGAATTTGAGGAAAACTGGTGCCATGCATTGCATCACTGCAGAAAACATTTGGCTGATCTAGCAAGTATCGGTGACGAACTGCAAAATGAAGAGCTGAAAAGAGTCTGGGAAAAAGCTTTTGGATCGGACTTCAGCATGATGAGTGGAAACAGGCAGACATAAGTTGTTCAACTTAAAGAGAGAAGATTGAAATTAGGATGCTGAGGAATGTCTTGTAATATATGGAAAGGGGAATTAAGTGGAGAACAATGCTTTGTGAAAATAACGAGGCAATCATTTGCTATACAGGTTTGTGGTAAACAAATTTAATCTTTAAAGTTGTTCTTTTGTTCAATCTTTTGAGCCTTGAAGATAAAGTATGCCACTGTTTCTGTTAAGAGAGTTTTGGCAAAGACAGTTTTAACTTTGAGCTGAACTCGGATGTAATAAACTGAAAATTACATAACTTTTTTGAAGCAAAATTGATGTATTCCATTACTCACTCAAACATAATTGTACATTAAGTCAAGTTTAAACAAATTTTTTTTCCACAAAATCTCACCTCTCTTTTATTTTCAGGCAGTTTAAAAATCAGAGTGATTTAGGAGTCCAAAACATGGGAGGAGGCTTCCAACTACTGTAAAGCTAGGCATTCACGATTGCTATTGATTGAGGATCAGGAGGATCAGTTTGCTGTTGAACAGTGGTTAAACTTCACTTATTCTGGTTCCACAAGGCATTTGTGGATTAGTCTGTGGCAGAGTTTATCTTTGAATTCTGGATTGGGAGTGCCTGTCGAAATGGCCCGCAGTCCGAGATAATTCTTTCCAACAACTGTGTTTTGGTTGATGCTGATACCTCATGTTGAGCTTTGAAAACCTTGGGCGTCTGCTACCTTCCCTTTGTGAGGAGGATATTATATAGATGTAACTTTAATAATCATTCCGGAGATGATACATTGTATCTTAGGAACGAATGAACGAACTTTGTTGTACATTGAATCTTATAGTAAATGTTTAATGGTATGTAATACAATGATTCTAAAAATAATTTAAAAAATCTTACCATATTTGACCCAAACAAGTTAAATCTTTTGTCATTTTTGTTTTGTGTAGCCATTACTACCGAAATATGAAAATTTCTACTAACAGATATTTATGCAAGAGCCTTTCTTAGCATGTGCCAACAAAAGCTATATACACTAAATGGGGAGTAAAATAAAGCTTTTTTGTAAGTTGTTCTGCATTAATTTCTAGAACTGTTGCCATTGTTGTGGTGAATTTGCTTTAAACCACCTCCCAGTTGATGCATTCATAGAGTAATGTGTATGAATCTCATTAACCGATTTGATAACTAATTTGATAATGTAGTGTATGTGCCTTTTTACAAATAGTGGCTGCTTCAACACTACTGTAGCTTTAAAGTTATACTATTGTATATCTCAGGTTTTGTTTTTTTTGTTTTTTTACTGGTTACAAATGTAAAATAACTTTAAATCCCTGTTTATCACTATGTTCTATTTTTACATAAAAGTAAGTAGAGCCATGTAAAATTTACATAATTGAAGACAAGGGATTACTGAAGCCAAGGAAACAAAAATGTTCCGGTTACCATGAACTATAAACTTTTATTCTGAACATTTTAGGGACTTCAAGGTCTCTTTATTGCAGAGTAAATTAATGGTCTAAGTTCTGCCTTTCTTTTACTGATGCACATGTGCTGAAAGTAAAGGAAGGAATCACTGTTGCAACAGCACACATCTCTTTTGAGTAAGAAGACCAAAGCTTGTCCTCGATAAAATTGACTTATAATCTACAAAATAATATGCTTCTACAATTTCAGGAGACACATCAGCAAAATGATTCCAAGTGATGCTAAATTCTGATGACACTGACAGTTTTAAATCTCTATCAATGGCATTGAACTGTCCACAGTAATGTGGTGCTTTTAGGCATTTGATGGTTTCTTGTCTATTGGAGTCACATGATCAATTCATGAGTTGATACTTTACTGCATAAGTGGCTTTTGAAAAGTCTAATGAATTAATAGTTATGATAGTTGCAAGTTCAGCACTACCCAATCAAAGAACTTTTGGTTCTGGTTCCAGAGGCAAGCCTAAAGCAGCAGGCACTAACACATTTCTACAGGAATTTTTCAAGAATTATTCATATCAACTCTCATTGCACTTTAGTTTGTGCAATGAAATGGACAACTTTAAATAAAAAAAAATGTAAATAAAAAAACTTATGACACCCATAAGCTACAGATGGCTTCCTATCAGCTATGCGCTTCCCACAATGGTGAGTGATTCCTCTCCCAACATACTGGAGCATTTTTATATTTGATAAGAAATATGCGACGAAAAACAGAAGGGCTACTACAGAAATAGTATAATGACATGTTTCTTTGAAAGTCTAAGTTAAAGGTCATTAAAATGTGTAATTTCTTAAAAATTCAAGAAAAAAAATTAAGCAGAGACATACCATATTAAGTGTTGGTGTTTGAGAAAACTAAAGGGAATTGTAGCTAGTTAGATAAAGGTTGAATGTTATAGTATAACACATGGATTTTAATATTTTTAGAAACTTCTTTTGGGGGCGTGTAATGCGTGCCCCGTCAAACATGTAGCATAAAGGTCTGTCATTCTTTTGGTCCCTCCCTCCCCCTTTGTGCCATGTTCTTATCTTTCAGTTAGGGACTGACCATATATTTGATGAGTTTCTGATCATAAAAAAATCAAATTAAATCAGGCTTTTCATAATAAAAATTGTAAATTCATAAAAATTTGATGAAAACAAATCTGCATCATCTGTTCAGTCTAGCATAATGATTTGACATTAGTTTTGTCAGTCATTTAGCAACATGACCTAGGAGCTATTTGATAAATAAATTATAATAATTTTAAGTAAATTACAAAAAATTATTAGAAAATGCATTTACGTGAGACCAAAAAGTTTGTACCTCATCTTTCTAGTCGAAAATAACGATTTAGCATTTAATTTGTGCCAATTTGTCACAAAACTTAAAGCATAAATTTTCTTAATCAAGAACATTTGGCCTGAATATTCTCGCAATGAGAACCACCAAATGTGAACAGAGCCATTGTTGCTGACTTGGCGCTGTTGTTGCTGTACTTCAAATTGTTGTTTTTTAAGCGTTTAGTTATTGTTATGATCAAGTGCAGCTGATGTAACTGGAACTACTCCCCTCTGAAGACACACCCCTCTGGCGGAGGTTATAAAAGCTGTTAAACTTCCTATTCCTGGGCCAACTAAGGCTAGATACGAAAACGCTTCCAGCTGAAGGCTACGCTACGTAGCAACCAAATCCCTCCGGAGAAGTCTGCTCGCTGGACCGAGTCAGACTGCCATTTTCCTACGGTTCAGAAGGAGCTGAATGCAGTATTTTTATTCCTACTGCGATTCAAACAGAGTAGAACGCAGTGTCCACTGAAGCCTACTGCAGCAAAGACAGAGAAGAGCTAATCCAGCTCGGTTAACCTGAATCTAAATGCCGAACAATGGGATCCCCAATCACTGTTTTCTAAAGGATCTATTATAAGCCGCCAGACCATGACAGCCTGCTTTTTGCTTTCAACATGATATTTAAAAATATATATATATTTTTTTTTATGGAGTGTTTTTGTGTTGTTGCTGGACATAGACAGGTAAGGGGCATTACAAAGGGGTAGATTGGTTTGTCAGTTTCAATTTTCATGTTGTCTAAGAAAAAACAAGACTGTTGGGCTACTGTATAAAGCAACTGAATGCTGTTTCTGACATTTGAATTGAAAAAGCTTCCTGGATGGGAAGCGAAACATCTTTAAACGATCAAAATTGCTCAGATAGTCTCAGGTCCTAAAAGGAGCCAGATGAACAAATCTACATAGAGGACTTTTATTTGTGAAAAATGTTTCTGTAAAAACCCAAAACCTACCAATTAACTGTGTTAATTTACCTACATTGCTGCTTTTTGGATAATGTGAAGCCTAGAGTCAAATGTTTTCCTTAAATAAACAGTTAATTTTTGTTTAAATAAATAAAAGCCCAAATTTGACTATCAGGAGATAACATTAACATTTTTAACTAAAAGATTGGATGCCATTATAGTTTTATTTCCTTTCACGTCTCTTAAAGGGACTGGATGATCTGCTACAGTAAATAACTTGAATGAAATGAAAACAGTTCATTAACATATGGGTGTCTTTATTTCAACAAAAACTAGATAATAATACAGGAATCTCTTGAAATATAAAAGTGCAATTTTTTCTACTAAGTTTGAAGGAAAAACATTTACAAGGTGCACAACAGTCTGGGAAACATCAGTAGTACCTGGTCAAGCTTTTCTGGATATGATGGAGGGTTTCATCTTTTCCCATGTTTACCACAGAAATTTCAATAGATGAACTTTTGAAGGACTTTAAAACCTAATGTGTTTAGGAGACCTAGTAAATGTTTTTAGTTTTTTTAAGCACAAAACTACAGCAAAAATATTACTAGATCAGGAAATAAAATAGCATGATTGGCTCTAAGGAGAACGGAGACAGAGGACAGAACAAAACTCGCTCCAGAACAGGTTAGCTGGAGCGAATGTTACTAAGGTGGGGAGAATGTTACTACAGTGACTGAAACAGAGGCTGAGCAAACTTTGTTTGTGAAACGGAAACCTCAAGAGTTTCCCATATTTCAGGTTTAGAAAATTAGTTTTCAGTAAACCTGCGTTTGTGAAACAGACCCCTAAAAACAAACTGATGGTGTTTTTTTTTTTTCTTGTTTTGCTCCTTGATGTTTAGAGAAGTTACTTCAGTGTAAACACTTTGCAAACTAAGTATTAAGAAATCTGAATTCAGCAGAAATCCACTTTGGTTTGGCCCCTTTAAAACTGTTTACTTTAGCTACATAAATTGGATTTACACCAAATAAAGGCCCCAAGGGAGTTATCTAATGTATTTAGGTACTGGTTATATAGAAGCTTTGACAAGAACCCCCTTTAAAAATCAACTACAAAGTTGCACAAAAAAGGTTTGAATTTAGCGAATCTCAGTCAGAATATTCTTGTAATAAACATTTAAATACAGTCTTTCAACCCAAACGATTCGATAGGGAACAAACATTTCAGCAAAGATTAATTCAACAGATGTGCAAAGCTGTGCTAACAAGGAGACATTTGTAGTCAGTCTTCAATAATAAACTGTTTCACAAAGATCAAAACCAGAGGCTTAAAGGTGAGTCTGGCTCACAGAGACTTTGGCCTACTTGATATCTTTTCTTTACATCTATAAGTGATGGGAGCTCATGAGGGTCCAAAACAAGGTGCTGGCAGCAGGAAAAGGCCTTCATCGATCCTCATCCTTTGTTATTATCACTTCTACCTGAGCCTCAAGCCGTGGCTTGAGAACAACATCTGGGGGTTAAAGTCAAACCTAACAAGAGAAATATAAACATACACGTGAAATCTGAATTTGGAATATGGATATTTTCTGCTGGAACTTAATAAATGATTAAGTAATTATTTATGTACCTGATAATGGTTTTAAATCTTTGCTGAAGAAAATATCAGCATTATATCTGATTGTTTGCAATATAACACAAAACTCTCATTGGCATCATGCTATTCTAGGACTGTTTTTTGCATATTTAGCAAATCATAGTATAGTATGACATCTGTAATAGGATAAAAAAAAAAGTCATACTATAGTACAATGCCAGACATTGGCTTAAACACTTCATAGTATAGTATAAGAAATGGGCTAAAAATACTCAGTATATTTTGATGTCAGAAATGGGCTAAAATAAGTCGTAGTATAGTGTGATGTCAGAAATAGGATAAAACAAGTCATAGTATACTATGTCAGAAAAGTGCTTAAATGTGTCATAGTTTAGTATGACTTCAGAAATTGTTTTAAATTATTTAGTATAGCATGAGGTTAAAAATTGGCTAAAACAAGTCATAATATATGTCAGAAATAGGCTAAAAGCAATGATAGAATAGTATGATATCAGAAATAGGCTAAAATGAGTCATAGTTTAGTATGATGTCAGAAATAGGCTAAAAATATATGAGGTCAGATATAGGTTGAAACATTTATAATGGAGCCTAAGCGGAAGTTCAACTGAAGAAACTAATTGTTTTTTATACATCCACCTGTGACACAGCCAATCAGCTTTGAACCACACCTCCATGAAAGCTTATAAAGATACAAAGTTCACCTTAAAAGGCTTCTGATACACCCCTGTCTGCTCCTGTGCGCAGGCGGTGGATGTGCTGTGACTTCATTCAGATGACACTGTTTCAACCCAACTCCAGCTCCTCCTCCTGCTTGGTAGCTACAGCTTCATCAGAGTGTGATTCCTCCTGGACCGGGAGTTTTTCCTCTCCACTGTCACTTGCTCATCATGGACAGGTTCTCTCAACCTGTGTTATCCAACTGGACTTCCATCTTCCAGGTCCCTGAGTAAAGCTCTAGAATCAGCTCACACAATCCACTGTATTCCCCCTTAAACATCAGCATACTGTCTCACTAACCAGCAGTCTACAGACTGGCCAAATTCTTCTATCTCCACTCCACCATCAGTTTAAGGACTGGGGGGAAACAGCCCTATTCTTTGCTCCTGTTCATGCATATCTATCAGGCCTCCTGCTAAGGCCTGAGAACCAAATACAAAGTAATTGTATCAATAAATTTCTTCTAATTGTCTTTTCTCTTTGTGTGAGTTTTTTTTTTTATGAAATGGTGTATAAATAGGCTAAAAGGCTAGCCTAAAATTATTCATAGTATAGTAGGACCTTGGAAAAAAGCTAAAATGAGTGGTATGACCTTAAAAATAGGCTTAAACAACTCATAGTATAGTAAGATATCAGAAATTGTCGCAAAACACTCACAGTATAATATGATGTCAGAAAAAGGTTAAGACAAGTCATAGTATAGTGACAGAAATATCTCAGATATAGGTTAAAACCAGTAAAAATAGTCATAGAATGACCTGAGAAAACAACTAAAATGAGTCATACCATAGTATAATGTCAAAAATGGGCTTAAACGACTCATGGTATAGTATGACATCAAAAATAGTCTAAAATGAGTCATAGTATAGCATGGCATTAGAAGCATGTTCAAACAAATTAAAGTACAGTATGATGTCAGAAATAGGCTAAAACAAGTCAGAGTATAGTATGGCCTCAGAAATATGCTAAAATGAGTCATAGTATAGGATGACGTCAGAAATAAGCTAAAATGAGTAATAGTATAGTATGATGTCAGAAATCGGCTAAAAATTGTCATAGTATAATATGGTCTCAGAAATAGGATAAATCGAGACATAGTATAGCATGATGTCAGAAATAGGCTAAAAAGAGTAATAGTATAGTATGATGTCAGAAATAGGCTAAAAAGAGTAAGAGTATAGTATGGACTCGGAAATAGGCTAAAAATTGTCAGAGTATAGTATGACGTCAGAAATAAGCTAAAACGAGTCATAGTATAGTATGGACTCGGAAATAGGCTAAAAATTGTCATAGTA
>NW_015150667.1:874982-876532 GCF_000732505.1 Cyprinodon variegatus
TAGTATAGTATGACATCAGAAATAAGCTAAAACAAGTCATAGTAAAGTATGGCCTCAGAAATGGGCTAAAATGAGTAATAGTATAGTATGATGTCAGAAATCGGCTAAAAATTGTCATAGTATAGTATGGTCTCAGAAATAGGATAAAATGAGTCATAGTATAGAATGACGTCAGAAATAGGCTAATAATTGTCATAGTATAGTGTGATATCAGAAATAGGATAAAACAAGTCATATAAAGTTTGACCTTGGAGAGAATCTAAAACGAGTCATAGTATAGTATGGTCTCAGAAATAGGCTAAAATAAGTCATAGTATAGTATGACGTCAGAAAGGGTTTGAAAATAGTAATATTATAGTATGTTCTCAAAATGGGCTAAAATGAGTCATAGTACAGAAATATATCAGGAATAGGCTAAAATTGGTAATACTAAAGTATAATGTTTAAAAAAAAGCCTAAAAATAGTCCTAGTATAGTATGTTCTCAAAAAATTGGCTAAATTGAGTCATAGTATAGTATGCTCTCAAAAATTGGCTAACTTGATTGATAGTATAGTATGGCCTCAGAAATAATCTAAAATGGGTCATAGTATAGTATGATGTCAGAAATAGGCTAAAACAAGTCATAGTATAGTATGATGTCAGAAATAGGCTGAAACGAGTCATAGTATAGTGTGACGTCAGAAATAGGCTAAAACAAGTCATTGTATAGTATGGGCTCAGAAATAGGCTAAAATGAGTCATAGTATAGTATGATGTCAGAAATAGGCTAAAATTGTTATAGAATAGTGTGATACTACGACTTGTTTTATCCTATTTCTGAGAACATGCTATACTATGAATAATTTTAGCCTATTTTTGACATCATACTATAGTATTACTATTTTTAGCCTATTTCTGACGTCATACTATACTATGACTCGTTTGAGCCAATTGTGGAGGTCATACTATACTATGACAATTTTTAGATTCTCTCCAATGGCAAACTATTATATGACTCGTTTTATCCCTTTAACCAAAATGGTATCGGTGCCCTATTTGTTGGTACTCGCCGATACCGATACCACCATTTTAGGGCAGTATCAGGGCCCCGTCCGATACTGGTATCGGTATCGGTGCAACACTATATACTATGACTTGTTTTAGCTTATTTCTGACGTCATACTATACTATGACTCATTTTAGCCAATTTCTGAGGCAATACTATACTATGACTCATTTTAGATTCTCTCAAAGGGCAAAAACTATAATATGACTCGTTTTATCCTTTTTCTGAGACAATACTATACTATGAATATTTTTAGCCTATTTCTGATGCCATACTATACTATGACTCATTTTAGC
This sequence comes from Cyprinodon variegatus, assembly GCF_000732505.1. Taxonomy (NCBI): domain Eukaryota; kingdom Metazoa; phylum Chordata; class Actinopteri; order Cyprinodontiformes; family Cyprinodontidae; genus Cyprinodon; species Cyprinodon variegatus. The sequence continues at coordinate 876,326 of NW_015150667.1, forward strand.
CTATTTCTGAGATCATACTATATTATGACTCGTTTTAACCTATTTCTGACATCATACTATAGTATTACTATTTTTAGCCTATTTCTGAGGCCATACTATACTATGACTCATTTTAGATTCTCTCAAAGGGGAAACTATTATATGACTCGTTTTATCCTTTTTCTGAGACCATACTATACTATAAATATTTTTAGCCTATTTCTGATG
>NW_015150667.1:880548-882055 GCF_000732505.1 Cyprinodon variegatus
GAATATTTTTAGCCTATTTCTGATGCCATACTATACTATGACTCATTTTAGCCTATTTCTGAGGCCATACTATACTATGACTCGTTTTAGCTGATTTTTGACATCATACTATACTATGACTCATTTTAGCCTATTTCTGAGGCCATACTACACTATGCCTCGTTTTAGCCTATTTTTGACATCATACTATACTATGACTCATTTTAGCCTGTTTCTTAGGCCATACTATACTATGATTTTTTTAAGACTCTCTCCAAGGTCAAACTATTATATGACTCGTATTATCCTATTTATGATAGCATACTGTGCTATGACAATTTTTAAGGCTATTTCTAATGTCATACTATACTACGACTCATTTTAGCCTATTTCTGAGGCCATACTATACTATGACTCGTTTTAGTCTATTTCTGACATCATACTATTCTATCACAATTTTTAGCCTATTTCTGACGTCATACTATACTATGACTCATTTAAGCCTATTTCTGTGGCCATACTATACTATGACTCATTTTAGCCTATTTCTTAGGTCATACTATTCTATGACTCCTTTTAGTCTATTTCTTAGGCCATACTATACTATGACTCATTTTAGCCAATATTAGAGGACATACTATACTATGACTCGTTTTAGCCTGTTTCTGGCATCATACTATACTATGACTCATTGTAGCTTATTTCTTAGGCCATACTATACTATGAATTGTTTTAGCCTAATTCTGACATTATACTATACTATGACTCATTTTAGCCAATTTCTGAGGCCATAAGATACTGTGACTCATTTTAGATTCTCTCAAAGGGCAAACTATTATATGACTTGTTTTATCCTATTTCTGACATCATACAGTACTATGACTCGTTTTATCCTATTTCTGACATCATACAATACTATGACTCATTTTAGCCTATTTCTTAGGCCATACTATACTATGATTTGTTTTAGACTCTCTCCAAGGTCAAACTATTATATGACTCGATTTCTGATGTCATACTCTACTATGACAATTTTTTGTCTATTTCTGAGACCATACTATGCTATGACTTGTTTTTGCCTATTTCTGAGGCCATACTATACTATGAATATTTTTAGCCTATTTCTGACATCATACTATACTATGACTCATTTTTGCATATTTCTGAGGCCATACTATACTATGACTCGTCTTATCCTATTTCTGAGACTATACAATACTATGAATAGTTTTAGCCAATTTCTGACGTCATACTACACTATGACTCTTTTTATCCTATTTCTGAGACCATACTATACTATGACTGGTTTTAGCCTATTACTGACATCATGCTATATTATTAGTGTTGCGCCGATGCCATTTTTTGTCCCCGATACGATACCCGATACCTGGCTGTGAAGTATCGGCCGATTCCGATACATAGTAATGTAAATAGTTGCCATCATGTCTTTGTCAAGCTGCTGCCTACCTTTGTGAAGCAGGAAAAAATCTAATACAAAGTGAATCCAGTAGAACTTTTTATTGCCTAC
>NW_015150667.1:884570-916113 GCF_000732505.1 Cyprinodon variegatus
ACTCGTTTTAGCCTATTTCAGACGTCATACCATACTATGACTCGTTTTATCCTATTTCTGAGACCATACTATACTATGACAATTTTTAGCTGATTTCTGACATCATACTATACTATTACTCATTTTAGCCTATTTCTGAGGCCATACTATACTATGACTTGTTTTAGCCTATTTCAGACGTCATACTATACTATGACTCGTTTTATCCTATTTCTGAGACCATACTATACTATGACAATTTTTAGCTGATTTCTGACATCATACTATACTATTACTCATTTTAGCCTATTTCTGAGGCCATACTATACTATGACAATTTTTAGCCTATTTCTGACATCATACTATACTATGACTCATTTTAGCCTGTTTCTGACATCATACTATACTTTGATTCATTGTAGCTTATTTCTGATGCCATACTATACTATGACTCAATTTAGCCAATTTATGAGAACATACTATACTATATATATTTTTAGGCTATTTCAAACATTATACTATACAATGACTCATTTTAGCCCATTTCTGATTCCATACTATACTATGGCTTGTTTTAGATTCTCTCTGAGGTCAAACTATTATATGACTCGTTTTATCCTATTTCTGATATCACACTATAATATGACAATTTTTAGCCTATTTCTGACATTATACTATACTATCACTTTTTTTAGCCTATTTCTGAGACCATACTATGCTATGACTCGTTTTAGCCTGTTTCTGACATCATACTATATACTATGACTCATTGTAGCTTATTTCTGAGGCCATACTATACTATGACTTGTTATAGCCTATTTCTGACAACATACTGTACTAGGATTCGTTTGAACCTGCTTCTAATGCCATGCTATACTATGACTCATTTTAGACTATTTTTGACGTCATACTATACCATGAGTCGTTTAAGCCTATTTTTGACATTATACTATGGTATGACTCATTTTAGTTGTTTTCTGAGGTCATTCTATGACTATTTTTACTGGTTAAAACCAGTAAAAATAGTCACTCTAATATGACTATACTATGACTTGTCTTACCCTTTTTCTAACATCATATTATAATGTAAGTGGTTTGAGACTATTTCTGATATCTTGTTTAAGCTTATTTTTAAGGTCATACCATAGAATGACTCATTTTAGCTTTTTTCCAAGGTCCTACTATACTATGAATCATTTTAGTCTAGCCTTTTAGCCTATTTATACATCATTTCATTAAAAAAAAAAACTCACACAAAGAGAAAAGACAATTAGGAGAAATTTATTGATACAATTACTTTGTCTTTGGCTCTCAGGCCTCGGCAGGAGGCCTGATAGATATGCATGAACAGGAGCAAAGAATAGGGCTGTTTCCCCCCAGTCCTTAAACTGATGGTGGAGTGGAGATAGAAGAAGTTTGTCAGTCTGTAGACTGCTGGTTAGTGAGATGGTATGCTGAGCTTTAATGGGAGATCCAGTGGATTGTGTGAGCTGATTCTAGAACCTTACTCAGGGACCTGGAAGATGGAAGTCCAGTTTGGATAACACAGGTTGAAAGAACCTGTCCATGATGAGCAAGCATGAAGCAACAGTGGAGAGGAAAAAACTCCCCGTTGTGAAAAAAAACTCTGAACCCAGCTCAACACGGTGGTCTTCTGCCAGACTGGTTTAGATGAGACAGGGAATGCATTAAGAGCAGGAAGGAATGACACACTTGTCAAGCTTTAGCTACGAAGGTGGAGGAGGGGCTGGAGGTGGGTTGAAATGGTGTCATCTGAATGAAGTCACACAGCACGTCCCCTGCCTGCACACAGTAACACACAAGTGGATCAGAGGACTTTTAAGATGAACTTTGGATGCCGATTGGCTTTTGTGGAGTCGTGGTTCAAAGCTCATTGTATGGGTTCTTTGTCTCAGTCTCACAGCAGGGGTCCCCTCAGGCTCACACCTAGGGCATGGTTCTCATCCATTTTGGCTTTATATAAGTTCTGAAACTCAAGAGAAATGTGTTGCAAAAGGTCTGTTTTGCAGCAGTTTGGTTCTGAAAGCTTATTACCTATCCTTGATGGTTCTGGAGATCTGATTCCCCTGGGGCCCGCATCTCTGCTGTGGTGGTGAACCAGCCATCTCAGCCCAGGGAACTGGGCAAGGGAGATGAGGCAAAGAGCGCAGGAGGCAAAGAGAGCAGGAGGCAAAAAGGAGAGAATCTGGTTTTCTCTGTGGTTTTGTTCTGTCCTCACAGAGAGGGGGTGGTTTTTCACACCTCTGGTGGCTGCTATGTGACTGGTGACCTGCTTTGGCTGAAAGGGGGGGAGACTGCAGAAGTCCCCCCACTGTTATTCACCAAAGCTGCGTTTTCTCCTCTGGTCATCCTGATGAAATATGTGAAATATGGACACTGGTTCCCAATATCCAAGAAGCATGATCATGGCATATGGCACAACATATCCCCCTCTTTGATCTGGAAATAAAAGATGTACTTCTTTGTTTTCAGATCAACAAATAGGTCCATAAAACCATGAGATCTGGAATGATGATGAGTCAGTTTCTGTTGGCAGGAAGAAAGCTCATTTAGAGTTGATATTATCTCATGTTTGTCCCTGGATGATTTGTTGCAAGTCTGGCAGAAGCTGACCCCATCTTATCATAAAACAGTGGTTTCTCCAGAGGTTTTGTGTCTGGTTGAAGCAGGTCTGGCAGGAAAGTCTGATCCTGATACACAAATATATACATTCCAAACAAAATTTCCTAACACCTTCATGATGCTGTTGTTCAATCTTTATCATTTCTCAAGTTGTGAAACAAAATAAAGGATAAAACAGGTTAAAGTATGCTAGAAATGATAATCAATTATCATACTCTTGGATATGATAAGTTTTACCATTAGCTTGGAATTGTGGTACCTTGTGATTGGTCAGAGAAGCCATTAGCTATGTAAGAACTGTTTTGCAGATCTGTTCTAAGTTTTCTTTTGAGATTATTTCTGTAGCTCGTTGATGTCCCACTTTACCAGTGTCAACCTTTGATTTTGCAATGCGATAAGGTTGGTGACATTTATCTGGGGGTTTTGGCTTTCGTTTTCTCAAGTTATTAATTCCTTCATCTTGGGGAACCACTGGGGAACTGAATCTGTGTCTTTTCCTGATCCCGTTTTTTTGTTTGAAGGTTTAAGAGTCTAAGCTTGCTCTGAAATTATCTGATTTAAGACGTATCTCCCAAACAAGCTGAGCATATCTGCGAGTTTCCTGCATAGAAAGGTTCTGTGTCCTGCAATACATTGCTACATCATATCTAACACTTTCATGTAGATTTTGAATGAACAATGGTTTAAATGTGTGATCTTCTTCGTCAATATCTGGAGAACTGCAGCCCTAAAAATAAACCTGTCTCAAGCAAAAGTAATATTCTCTGGGTGTTTCATGTTCTCCTTGGAGAACTAAAGACACCTCAAGCGTTGCTAATGCCAGATCTCTGTAACCAGAATATTCTTCTCTTGAGGTTTGACAAAGAGCTGAATAACTTTCTCTGATTTTTAGAGGATTTTATGAGAACATGGACGCTTCTAGCTGTTGTTTTCCAAATCAGCTTCAATTTCTCATGGGAAGAAGGAAATGGCAAGTCTTTTAAAACGTTCTCAACTTCTTGCAGATAATCAGTTATGTTGGAGTTTTGACTTTGGAATTAATTTAACTTGGGAGTTAAATGTTTCAGTTTTAGTTGGACCAAAGTGATCAGATTGATTTGAATCATCCGAGTTTTGCTTTGAAGTAAAGTTGCTTATCACTAGCTGAAGAGATATTTGGAGTTATTAGGTTTTGTTAAATTTTTTATATTTTTAAGCTCCAGGAATGTCAAAGGTTGTATTTACAACAGTCTCTTAACCCTTTTTTTGAGGTCATACTATAGTATGACTATTTTTAGCCTATTTCTGAGGTCATAATATACTATCACTCATTTAAGTCTATCTCTAATGTCATACAATTCTAGGACTGGTTTTAGCCTATTTCTGACGTATTTTTGAGGTTATACTATACTATGCCTCATTTTATCCAATTTTTGATGTCATATGAATCCATAAATCCTTTTAACCTATTTCTGAGGTCATACTATTCTATGACTAGTTTTGCCTATTTCTGACATCATACTATACTATGGATTTTTTTAGCCTATTTCTTATGTCCTACTTTACTATGACTCTTTTAAGCCTATTTCTGACATCATACTATAATATGACTTGTTTAGGCCTTTTCCTAATGTCATTCCATACTATGACTCGTTTTATCCTATTTCCAACATGATAGTATAGTGTGAATTGTTTTAGACCATTTTTGATGTCATACTATACCATCACTCATTTTAGCCTTTTTCTGAGGCCATACTATACTATGACTCATTTAGGCATATGTCTGATGTCATACTTTACTAAGACTAATTTTAGCCTAATTTTGAGGTCATACTATACTATGTGTCATTTTAGGTAATAATTAAGATCTGGCAATATGACTAATTTTGGCCTACAAGTACTTCTCAAAATATTAGCCTAGTTTGATAAAGTTTATTATTTTCCATAATGTAATGATAAAACTTGAAGGTCTCTCAACTTTCTCTTCACAATATCCTGCAGATTTTCTCTGGGGTTCAGGTCAGGAGAGTTGGTAGGCCAATTAAGCACAGTGAAACCATGGTCAGTTAACCATTTACCGATGATTTTGGCACTGTGAGCTGAAAAATTAAATCTTTGTCTCCATTAAGCTTTTCAGCAGATGGAAGCATGAAGTGCTCCAGAATCTCCTGATAGCTAGCTGCATTGACCCTGCCCTTGATGAAGCACAGTGAACCAACACCAGCAGCTGACATGGTGCCCCAGACCATCACTGAATGTAGGTACTTGACACTGGACTTCTGGCATTTTCCTCTCCCCAGTCATCCTCTAGACTCTGGCACCTTGATTTCCAAATGACATGGAAAGTTAGCTTTAATCTGAAAAAATACTTTGGACCACTGAGCAACAGCCCAGTGCTGCTTCTCTGTAGCCCAGGTCAGGGGCCTCTGCTGCTGTTTATGGTTCAAATGTGGCTTGACCTGGGGAATGCGGCACCTGTAGCCCATTTCCTGCACATGCCTGTGCAGGAAATGGGCTACAGGTGCCGTGCAATTTCTTTATGTCATACTATACCATGACTCGTTTTAGCCTATTGTTGAGGTCATACTTTACTATGGCTTGTTTTAGCCAATTTTTGAGGTCATACTATACTGTAACTCGTTTTAGCCTATTTTTGAGGTCATACTAATTTATGACTCGATTCAGCCTATTTTTACTATACTGTGTCATTTTATTCAATAATTTAGGTAATAAAATAATATGACTTCATATAATGTGTCTTTCAAGCAATTTTTTGGGGGTCATAAATGACATCACTAATTTTGGCTGTTTTTGGAGGTCATACTATACTATGTCTTTTTTAGCAAATAATTTAGGTCATAATACACTGTGACTTGTTTTGGCCTATTTGGAGTCATACTATACTTTGACTTGTTTTAGCTAATCATTTACGTCTTACTATAAGATGACTCGTTTTAGCCTATTATTTAGGTCATACTATACTATTCAATTAAGTTCAGTTTTTTTATATAGCACCAATTCACAACACATGTCATCTCCAGGCACTTTACAGTTCACCAGATCATAGTCAAATTGATACTAAGTTTGCTATCTAAGTAAAACCAGTTGATTGAATCGACTCATTGAATCAAATACAATCCCTTACAATAAACCTGCTTGTAGGCGAGGCCGACTGGGGTTCAAGGAGACAGAAGCAGAGATACAAAAAGCAACTGTAAAAGGCGGGCCCTTTCAGGAAGTACACAGCCAGTTAGACAAGCTCCCATGTCAGTGGATGAAGAGAGCACATCCAGCCAGTCACAGTCAGAGAAACTGGACTATACTGATAAACAGGCCAATCTCGAACATTTATAAACAAAGGTACTGATTGCAGCAGCACAGCTGATATTTCTCTCCAGGATGGTGCCACAGCCAAACAGGAACAGACGAGGTGAAGCTACTATGAGAAAAAGCAGAGAGAGCATAACGTTAGAGATTAAACTAAGATTCTGCAGAGTGGGAGAATAGAGACAGAATGAAGCAGAATGATGAAATAGGGTCCCAATGTCCTCCAGAAGTCTAAGCCTATAGCAGCATAACTATAGAGATAGCTCAGGATAACCTGAGCCTCTCTAACTATAAGCTTTATGAAAAAGGAAGATTTTAAGCCTACCCTTAAAAATAGACGGGGTGTCTGCCTCACAGACTAAAACTCGTAGTTGGTTCCACAGGAGAGGAGCCTGATAACTAAAAGATCACCCTCCCATTCGACTTTTAGAGATTCTAGGAACCACCAGTAAACCTGCAGATTGAGAGCAAAGTGCTCTGTTAGGGACACAAGAAACAGATGGAGCTTCGCCATTCACATTTATAAGTGAGAAGGGTTTTAAATTCCTTCCTGGATTTAACAGGAAGCCAATGAAGAGAAGCTAGGGTAGGAGAGATATGATCTCTATTTTTAATTTTCAGCATTTTTACTGGAGGTCATACTATACTATGGTTCCTGCCATCATCCCAGGGAGACACCAGGGACCATAGTCAAATGTTTGCCGGAGGCCAGAATGGGCTAGATCAAATCTTACCTGAAATTGCTGGCTAAGGATAAGGTTCAATAGAATAAGATTGTTATCCACACTGGCGGTAATGACACCGGGTTATGCTGATCGGAGGTCACCAGAATTAGTGTTGCTTCGGTGCGTAAGTTTGCAAAAACAATGTCGGCCTGCGTAATTTTTTTGGTCCCCTCCGTGATCTGACCAGGGATGACATGTTTAGACACAGTTTGTCATTCAACCGCTGGTTGTCTAGGTGGTGTCCTGAAAACAATGTGGGCTGCATTAATAATTGGCAATTCTTTTGGGGAAAGCCTTGTCTGAATCGAAGGGACGGCATCCACCCCACTTTGGATGGTGCAGCTCTTCTGTCAAGGAATTTGGCCAAATTTATTAGTCTTCCAAAACACCGACAACCCAGGGTGCAGACCAGGAACCAGAGTCGTAGTTTAACACCTCTCTGCAGCTTCTCTACTTTAACCCATATATTACTCCATCCTGACAGTGTCATGCCCACGACAAAAATCTAATAAGTTAGAAAAGATTCCGAAAGGAGTAAATCATGATAATCTAAACAAAATAACTGTTAAAACGATTAAATGTGGTTTATTTTTGAGTTTTTAAGGCACTAGCAGCACTATTGGCTCATTTTTCGACAGTAGGCTGACAGGAAAGGGGGTTTGAGAGCGGGGGAGAGACATGCGGCAAATGACAACAGGTCAGATTCTAACCCATCAAGGACTAAGGCCTCTGTACATGTGTTTGAAAATCAGCTTTGGCTTCTGTACATGTGTCATGCGCGTTAACTGCTGCACCATCTGCACTAACATAGGATCTCTTTCTTCAAAAAGTCTGCTAGTTAAAGACTTTTTTGTGATAATCACATTGATTTATGTTGCCTTACAGAAGCTTGGCTGCACCAAGAGCATTATGTTAGCATAAATGAGGCAACTCCTTCTGGTTATTTAAATTTCCACGAACCCAGAAATTCTGGGAGATTGGGAGGAGAAGCAATAGACTTTCAATTTGACTTACTGATTATTCCAAAGGCAGTTAATAATTAAAACTCTTAGTTTCCCTCATCTAAATTGCAAAGCCACAAAATCTCTTCTTTGTAACTTTGCATCATCCACCAGGTCCTTACTATGAATTTTTAGATGAATTTTCAGAGTTCCTATCTGATTTTGTGTTGAATAGTGACAGGGTAATCATAGTGGGGGATTTTAACATCCGCTCTGACATTGAAGGTGATACCTGAAGTTCAGCCTTTAAACCATTTGCTATTGGCTTTGATCAAAATGTGAATAGTCCCATACATTTTCATCTTCATACTTTGGACTTTGTGCTGACATATGGCATTGAATGTGGAGAAATAACAGCATTTCCTCACAATCCTGTCCTCTCAAACCACTTTTTAATAACCTTCAGAATACTTTAACAGGGTTTTCCTCCTCCAAAAGAAGGCATCACTTAAGCAGATCATTATCACATAGTGCAGTTAGACATTTTAAAGAATCTGTTTCACTTTGTCTTTCCTCTGTGTCTCTGAGCAGTGCTACACAGGGGAAAAGGTTAGTGTATTTCCCTTCACAGGTTGATGATTTACTTGATTGGGTTACTTGTTATATTACGCAGCCCCTTTGAAAAAGAAATACTTAAAAAATAGAAAGTCGGCTCCCTGGTTTAATGCAGAGCTGTGCACTCTCTTACCCAAACTTGAAAGGGCCTGGCCACAACCAAAAGGATGCTGGGACAACTCAACTCAGTTTGGTTTATTTAGTTTTTTTCATTGATTCAGACACATCTCACAAACATGAGTAGGTTGATATCCTACAAAAAAAAAATGCATACCAGAGATTATAATGAAATCTCTTGAATGTTTTACATTTCCAACCAGCTTTTAAAACTTAACTGTAAATGAAAGCAACAAACCACAAAATGCATATTGCAAGCACTGCATACCATGATGTCAAGTATTCTACTGCACAAAATCTCTCATCTCCTACCAGTGGTGTCTTTCGTTGTAGCTTGGAGTTGGAGTTCTTTGCTTGTTGTTCCATCAATGTGAAGCCCAGGTGAGCAGAGTTGTTTCTAAATCAGGTGTTTGGCTTGAGGAGGGAAAGCGCTTGATTTTTTGTTCAAAGCACTCAAGGCGGGTGGACATTAGAAAGTGTCACTTGCCCTTTCCTGGTTAACTTGACAAATATAAAAATCTATACTTTGGGATAAGATGTTTTTAGTATTTTTGTACCAAGAGTGAAGTTGAAGACAATATCATCACAGAAAGTTAATATTAAAAACAGATGTCTGATGGTTTGTAATGTATGTTTACCTTTTTAGTAAGAACAATTCACAATGACTAAGATGAAAGGCATTATAAAGTATATTTATTTTTTTCTTCAAAATACACATCTAAATAAAGCCCCAACGGCAAAGTAGTATCATCTACTTGGCAGACACTGCAGGCAAAAAAGAGCTTAATGTATACCCTGCCCCACATAAACATATAATTCAATATAGCTTTTAAGAGTAGGGTTGAGGGAGATTTTGATTGGTACTGTATGAGAATTTCACTTTCAGTAAATTGTAACCATTTCTTCACTCAAATTTCAGGCAGGGTGAAAATAAGATTAATCGAGAAGTCCAAACATAGGGAGGAAGCCTTTAACTAATGTACAGCCAAGCATTCACACTTGTGATTAACAATCAGGAGAATCAAAATGCTGCTGAACAGTGGTTGAAGTTCACTTATACTGGTTCTACACGGCGTTTATGGATTGGTCTGAGGCAGAGTTCTGTCTTTGATTTCTGGATTTGGAGTGATTGGCAAAATGGTCAGCAGCTCGAGATGCCTCTGTCCAACTAATGTGGCCTAATTGATGCTTATACCTATATTGTGCCATATGCCATGATCATGGTCTTTGGATATTGGGAACCAGAAATAAACCTATTAGAAGAACTTTTTTGCCTAGGGCTTTTAGTTATTTATGTCCAGGTATATTTAATGCTATTTATTTCTAAATAAAAGGTAATGGCTACTGTCTGCTGTTATATCTTATGGCAGGATAAACCTCCCAAAATTTATAAAACAGCAGCTAATTTCATTCATGCTTTTTCAGGTGTTTGAAAATCAGCTTTGGCCATTTTTGTATCAGCATGTAAGATGTTAATGCATTTAATAGTTACCTGCTGTACAGTGGTCATTGTTCTTTTCTTTATTTTTTGCTGGAATTCATAGTTCTACTTATAATAGTTCATAGTTCTACTTATTATAAAAGTTCAGCGTATGCCAGTGTTTTATAAGATCCTGGGATGTCAGGCATATGCTGGCTTTCAATGTGTTTGCATGTTTACCTAAGTCCTTAGTTTCCATGATACTGGGCATCATTAGAAAAATGTTTGGCAACAGATCTGCACCTTTAATCTGGACAGGTTTTAAAAATGGCTGAGGGAAAATGTGAAGACCCTGTGAGATGAAGATCCTTACCCAGTAATGTAGACAACATAGTTATGTATAGAAATGTGGCCTCCCATGGATTTTTTTATTAGATGATTGACCATGAATTAAGCCATTTTTTTTCACACTAGGTAAGAGCACAGACACATTTTACAAGCCTTTGGTTCACTCAAAAGGTTTTTGAGGATGAAAAGCTTCATGCAGAAAAGTTGTCCCATAACTGTTAAGACTTATCAACATGCTCAATACAAAGTTAAACACAGTGAATGTGAAAGTTGACTACTTGGAAAATCAGTCTCGGCGTAAAAACCTGGTTTTTGAAGGAATGTCTGAATCTGGATATGAAAAATGAAGTGATTCAGAGGATAAAATAAGAAAGATCCTGAGTGAAAAAATCTAACTAGACCAAAAACACATTGAGCTAGAGCGTGTCCATCGCTCTGGAAAGCCACTAGCTAGAGATGAAAAACCAAGACCAATTGTGGCCAGGTTTCTTTGTTTTGAAGACAGAAACATTGTTTTGGAGAATGCAAGATACCTCAAAGGATTGAACATCTATATCAATGGGGATTACTCTGAGGCTGTGAGACAAAAGCGCAAAGAACGTATTTCTGCCATTAAAGAAGCCAGAAAGCGAGGGGATACAGCTTATCTGTTTCACATGAACAGCAAAGACAGTTGTTCTAAAGGCCAAAAGGCAATGAAATGTCAAGTAACATGTTCTATTTGCAAGAAAGGAGTCAATTTAAAATGTTCTCAAATAACTGGACATGATTCTAATCTTTGGCTCTCTTGGTTTTGTAGAGACTGCTCTGCTGAGTTTCCTTTTTACATGCTTGATGATGAGAACTTGCTTTCAAGTCATAACGAAAATACTATGGATAGAAATTTGGATAAAAATATATGAATATTTCACCCCTTTGATTTGAATGATTTTGACAATTCTTATAATGTTGATTTTGATCCTGATACTCACTTCTTTTCTGGTACTCTTAATGGCAGTTCCTGCAAATACTATAATGAAGAAAAATGTAATATTTTGTTGAAGTCTTCATGTAATGATAGTGTATTTTCTCTTCTCAGTTTGAATATACGTAGTCTTCCTAAAAATTATAATTACTTTGTCACATTCTTATCTACATTAAATTATTCATTTTCTGTTGTTGGCCTCTCTACAACTCTTTCCATGCTGTCAGACAGAGCCGGACAGGAGGAGGGCTGTCAATTTTTGTAAAACAAAATTTTAAGTTTATTTAACGAGATGATCTAATTCTTAATAATAAAGAATTTAATATAGAACAAATGTTTGTAGAGCTTGAGACTTCTAAAAAAAATATTGTGATTGGTCAAATTCATAAGCTGATGTTGATATTAAATTTAACAATGAAATGACCAAAGTTCTTGGAAAAATAAATTGAGAAGAAAAAATATGTTATATTATGGGAGATTTTAATACTAATATTTAAATCCATTTTCTGACAAATTAATTTCTAAACATGCTGCATGCAAATTATTTTTTCCAGCAATAGACTAACCGACCAGAATAACAAGTCAATCTGCAACACAGATCAACATTATACTGTTAAATACTTTGGAATATGATACAATGTCTGGACTATTATTTACAGACATAACTGATCATTTACCAGTGTTTCATTTTATAAATTTTAATAAAAGATGAAGACAAGACAAGTTGACTCTCAATACTTTAGAAACTTTTTAGAAAGTTTTTAGTAAGTCAAATAAAATAAAATTCAAAAAAAATTATACAAGAAATTTCTTTTGCTGAAGTTTAGAATGGAAATGAACCAAAGTATGCCTATTATGTTCATAAAACTGTTTAATTGTTGTATTGATAAATGTTTCCCATTAATGCATGGAGTTGTGAGGAAAAATAACCCTTGGTTTACAAGTGGCTTAAAAAAACTTCCAAATTAAAAATAAATTATATAAAAAATATCTTGCAATCCCAACTCCACTTAACCTGGCTACATATAAAACATAGAGAAATAAATGTGCTCATTTGTTGCAATCAGTTTTAAAAAAAATGTTTAGATAATATAAAAAACACTTGGAAAACCATTAACCAGTTACTACAAAGAAAAAAGGCTGCATCAAAGTTGACGGAAACTTTGTTTTGTCTGATCATATAAAATTGTCCTTTTGCAATTTTTTTTTTTTAAAGTAAAGGCATCACACTTGCCAACAGGATCCCAAACACAAAGACTGATCCAGTTTATTATATTAAAGTTTCATTTTCAACGATGAATAGCTCTGATCTTCCAAACAGTAATGAAGTGTGTGCGGTTATAATGCAGTTAGAAAAAAAATTCAGCTCCAGGGCATTATGGCATCAGAGCCTCTTTGGTTAAAGATGTACAGACTCCATTAAGCAAACCTCTGACACACATATGTGCACTGTCAATGATTACTGGTATTGTCCCTACAGATTTAAAAGTAGCTAAAGTCATCCCTGTATTTAAAACTGGTGATCCAAGTATGTTCACAAATTGACATTTATGTTTTTCAAAAGTTCTAGAAAAATTAATTTACAAAACATTGTTAAAATATTTAAATACATATGTCATTTATCAGTATCAATATGGTTTTAGAAAGAATCATTCCACTTATATGGCACTTGTAGGATTTACTGACAGAATACTAACTGCGTCAAACAATAATGAATATACAATACGGGTGTTCTTGGATCTCTCTAAAGCATTTGACTTTGTTCATCATGAAATTTTATTGAAAAAGTTATTTAACTATCGGTTTTAAGGTCTTGTTCATAAATAGTTAACTAGTCATGTAAAACGTAGATATCAGTATGTATGGATGAATGGTCTTGATTCAAAGCAAAACTCAATACAATTTGGAGTACCCCAGGGCTCCATCCAAGGACCTTTATTGTTTTTAGTTTACATTAATATCAGGTTCAAACACATAAAACACTGTAATACAATGAAAGAAAGGAACAGAGTCAGAATTATTTTCTACTCGCGAGGAGAGTAGTAAGAGACCGTACAGTTACAATCTCCAAACCACTCTGCCAGCCTCAAAGCTCTCGTCACAATTTATTAGAATCAGGCATTCGCTAGTTACATACTGTATCTCAGAGTTGGACTAATTGAGGGCGGGAAAAGGCTACAGCTCTCAGATAACATAAAAGTGACAATTCATTTCTGCTAGACATCAGACTTCAGTCAAGATCGAGCTGTAGCAGCTGCTGTGTTGGACATCAGAGGTCAGAGGGTTCAATGTTGCCAGTAAGTCAACCACAACTTTCTTAAAAGCAAGCTTACAGATAAAAGGTGATCATAATTGCATACACACAGCATACAGCTTTATGCATTATAACACTATACAGATACATTTATGTACAATTACTCTAACAATTAACAATCTTGCTAAAGTCACAAGTTTTACAATACCTATTTTGTTTAAAGATGACACTAATCTTGTGATCTCCCACAAAGACTTGACTATTCTTGCAGAGAAATTGAATAGAGATCTAGCCTAATATTCAACCTGGTTCCAAGCCAATAAGTTATCTTTGATTGTGTGTTTTTTTGCTGGGCACAGAAATTTTACATTTGATGGAACAAGAATTTGTATTCAAAATCAACAAATTGATAAAGTTACCACTGTTCGTTTATTGGGTGTTCAACTTGACGACAAACTCCTTTGGAGCGAACAAATTGGTACAGTCTGCAAAAAAGTCACTAAATATCTAAGTGTTTTGAGAAGGATTAGAAACTTTGTTCAGAATAAAGTGATGTTAACTTTATATTACTCAATCTATCCATACCTGTCATACTGTAATATTGTTTGGGCAAGTACTTTTCCTATTTATCTTTAAAAATAATCCTACTTTTACAAAAAGCTTTTGTCCACTTAGCAACATTTTCTAAAGTTGATACAGCTAGTGCTCCCCTTTTCTCCAAATTACAGCTGTTGAATATTTATGAAATTAATATTTATCAAACATGTACCTTTATTTTCATGATAAAACAGGGTCAGTCTCCTGACAATTTTAAGAATTATTTTGTTAAGAAATGTCAAATCCACTCTTATAATACCAGACAAGCTTTGTCTTTTCATTTGCCATTAAGGAATTAACTCATGGTTCAATTTTCTTTTCGGCATCGTGGTGCAAAACTATGGAACAGATATAGAAAATATTTTGAATCTTCAGAGATAAATGGCAGAGAATCTTTGAAAAAAATACTGTTATCGAAAAAGACAGTAATGTATGATCTTACAAATATTGACTCCCTGAAATCTTAAAGTTAAAATGTAAAAAAAAAAAGAAATTTGACTGTACATGTCTTTTCTGTTTTTTCTATCAAGTGAAATGTCTTTCATAATGTGAGCTTCCTGATGTTTTTTTGTTCTAGGGTTGTGACCTTTGGTGTAAGCCCAATGGGGTTTCTGTCACACTCCATCACATTTCCTATTTTATTGATGTATTTTGAGTTTCTATTTTAATTTGTGAAAAATAAATAAATTAAAATAAATAAATGAATAATATGAGTCTGCCACTGCCAGTTTTGCTCTTGTACCTTGATTAGTGATTATGCCATCAACTTCAAAGTCACCTTAAAAACTGTAAGTCACAGCCACCTTTAAGTAGAATATGAATGAATAACTGAAATACCATAAGGCCTTTTTACGACATCATAGCCAGGGCTTATTGTAAATATTTCAATGGTTACTGTGAGATGGACTGGCCAAGTGGCTGAAGAAGGCGGTAGGCAGATGCCTATTGTAGCAGGTGGTTTATTTACATTGCAAAAAACTAAAGTGCAAAAAAATAAATATTTACAAAAGAAAATTATCCTCCAAAAGTAACTCAGATGCTTAACATGTCTCAACAGAACATTATCTGAACTTAAATCAACCATAATTACCAACAGGTGCACCCAGCTTCACTGACTTGGTTCTTCTCTCTTCTTAACCTCGCCACTGTCTCTTATCCTTTTTTGCCTGAAATACAAAATGGCCTCCAATGGACTCCATTAACGGATGTGGCTAACCCCCACCTGGTACCTTCCTGTGACATCACCTCTACACAGGAGGTTATAATTGCAGGATAAGGTCACACTTTCTCCTGATAGACAGGTAAGTTCACCAAAATATACCAAAAATAGAACACAAAAGTTAAATAATCAAACGAAACCTAAAAAATGTATAACCTGATTTAAACCAAGATGTTATACTAAATAATCTGTATAAATGCAAACATAAACAAACACGGGATAGTATATGAATGCAAACTACAGAATGGAGAGATGATTAAATCAAGCAAACAAGAAAGTAACAAATGTATAAACTGAGACAAACGGTGTTTGTCACAGATACCCAACAATGTTTTTTTTTTTTTTTTTAAATAACATACCGTAAAAATTCAAAAAATATATCCACTGGACTTGGTTTTCAAGATTTGAAGATGTTTCGCCACCTCTCCAGGAAGCTTTCTCAATTCAAATGTCTGGATCCGCAGTGAGTTTGAGTCTTATATAGAAAAAGCCTTGTATCGCTTGGAAACATGCAATGGTAACCGATGAATGGGTTTAAATAACATAGACTGTTACTTTTCATATATAGAGTTAACTGAGCTAATATGTAAGACTATGCAATCAACACTAATTTTTATTCCAAAATGGTTATAATTCACAGTTCAGCTAACATTTCATAGAGATACTTGAATCCTGCTAATGTTCAACATAATTCCATTCATTATTAATATAACCTCTATCTTGATTGATAATTTTTCATGGCATTGGAAGTTGATTGACCCTGTGTAATAGGAATATTCTTCAAATAAAGACTTGTGGTTTTCCTGGTGGATTTGCCTCTTGGTTTCTAAGGATTTAATGCTAGTTAAGTACTGAATATCTAGTTTAGTTTTATATGAAGCTGATTTATTTTTTAAGCAATTAGGCCAAATATGAGTATTAGCTTGAATATCTTTTAGGAGCTGGGTTGAGATCCATCATATTTAATAAAACTGGTATATAATCCATAATTGTATAGCATATTATGAAGTAGATGGATACTTCAAACTACATTCATTCATCCATTTAAGCACACATTTACACCCTGTTGGTGATAAGCTATATTGCAGCCACAGCTGGCCTAAGGCAGGCAACAGAAGTGTTGCTACCATATAACCAGCACCAGCAGATCTTAACACCATAAACTTGTTGATGCTCTCAAAAGCTCATAACATATTAGGTAATTAAGTGATTTGTAAGACATATAGCACAAATCAGATTATATATTTGGAGCCAAATGATTGACCAAATGCCAAATGAAACTGACCAAAGCAGGTGTGAGATCAAAACATTTAATCCGAGAAGGATGGCTTCCTGTTTGTTGTGGAGCATTTGAGCAAAACATTTTTGATAAGTCCTGAGAAGTTCTATAAGTTTACTGAATTTCAGAACAAAAGTGAAGGGTGTTTAGAAAATTTCTACAGGGGTACTGCATACTTATTTTTTTGTTTTTGGGAATTTAGCAAAACCCCTTAATTACTAAGATAATGTTTTTTTGACTGAAAACTGACATTTTGGTGAGTTGTTGTATTTGTTTGTGTGTTTTTGTTAATTTTGAAAACCCGTTAATATGAAAATGTATGCTTGAAAACTAAGAAAAAGTTTTTGTATTTGTTTAGGCCTTCAGCTTTTTATTTAAGATCTACTAGCTTTTGAAGAATAACTAAAAGATATTGGGTAAAATTTTGTCAAGCATGCAATGTTAGTGTTGGAGGGATGCTTTATGACATTTTGGTTGAGGCCTACAATCTATCTACAAATTCACAGTATTGGATCTGGGCAAAAAAATATTTTTTTCTGTCTGAAAGATTAGTATTCCCAACCCCTTAAAGCTGAAATAAAAAGAAAATGTAGAATTTCTAAACTTTTTCCTCATCACATTTATTCACAACAAATTCATGAACTGTATTTGTACAAGGTACCAACAAAGCAGATTGTACAATGAAGAAATACAACTGACAAAGAGAGCCAGAGAAAGGGAGCATAAGAGCAGCAGATGGTGGGAAGGGGGAGAGTGAGAAGAGCAGCAAAGCCTGTCAAACTATTAATGTCATGGTGCGAGCCCGAGGCTTTCAGTGACACAGGAGATGAGTGGACGTGTTTAGCATAGAGCACTGAATGGGTGCACAGACATAAACACTCTCCAAAGAACTTGGGAACTAGCCATTCTGTGACTTTCTCTAATCACCAGTCGGAACTCTCACTATTAAGTACTCACAGACACAGTGAAGCCTTTATTATCTGCAGAGGCTGGAAGGGATAGGGTTCTAGAGGGCAAAAGGTGGCAGTTTGTTGACTTTTAGAAGCATTCCCCAAATACATTAATAGCTTTCTTATGATCATGTTTGATATATCAATATGAATGAAACACATTTTGTTGTCAAAAAATATTTTACAGTGATAGCTTTGTTTCAGTTAGAGTGAAGTAATTCCTCCACATTAGGAATCCCTGAATGTTTAGAGAACAGCCGCCCATTGAAGTGTGGTGGTCCCTTTTTTGGTTACCCACTGAGATTTAATTAAAGTGGCAATGGGGGAATGGGTAAAGTTCCCAAGGGGTGAAAGTAAGTCAGAATGGTCCAGTACTATGATTTAGTCTTAGATTTAAGGGGCTGCATGCTGTTCCTTTAAGATACCTGCAATATAATCCTGTGGTTACTTTAAAAAGCATCCCTATATTATATCCCAAACATATTTAATATTTAATGATTCTAATACATTTTGGGATAAGAACCCAAAAAAGTTTGTTGGAGAGGGGGAAGCGTTTGATAGAAAAGTATCACTAAGGTCCTTTGTGGCAATTATAGACAACAGATTGAAAAAACAAAATTTGAAAAAAGAGAGCTGCTCAAACACAGCAACAGTAGTTTGTTATTTGGAAAGGAAATTCACATACAGGTATTCAAGCAGATATTTGATGTTATACTCAGTGAAAATGTAAAGCCCTTCACATACCAGCCCCTGCAATTCCTCTTTTGTTGCAGAGCCTATACAAAGTAGACTGCAAGACTTTTAATACCACCCAAATATACTATAATTTTGCTTCCCAATCCTTACTCCAGTTTTTATAAGTTGTTTAGTATATTGCTCCTTCTGACTTCCATTGACCCCCCTGAATGCGCAACTTTTAAAGGAGCAGAGCAGGGAACTGTAACATAATGATCTGCTTGGAGACTTCAGAAATCAGTGGTAGATTGGCCTTACAGTAACATTGCAATGGTAGTTTCTGTGAAACTCTGTTCTTTTCTTTATTTAGGCTTCAGAGGGGTCAGAGGTTTTTGTCTGGGTAGAATCTTTTTTTCTTCTTTTCATTAAAGAAATGGCCTTTTGTTGGTGGAGGTCTTACACAAAGGGTTGCAAACTGCCACAGATTACTTACAAAAAGAGACTGGTTAGAAGTAAAATTTAGTGTGGTATTTTAAGAGCCTTACATTTGTCCTTTTATGTTGGTAATATGTTTCGTATATCTCCATGCTTGTTGACAGAAGGGTTTTCCCCACCGAAGCATGATGTTTCTCAAATGGGCAAAACAAAAGTGCAAGTAAAGCAAGGTTTCCCTCCTATCTACTTCCCCCTTGCCAACAACGACTACCCTCCTACACCCAGAGACATTATATAGGGTCCACATATTAGGCAGGAGGGAATTGGTGCCAATTTGGCTGAACAAATCCCCTGTCAAGGGCCACCTCCCCAACCGGTTCAAGTACTATTACTCGCCCACCCATACCACCACAGTGAAAAAACACTTAGACTTAATTCGGGCTTACACTGTGCGATTTTTTCNTATGTTGGTAATATGTTTCGTATATCTCCATGCTTGTTGACAGAAGGGTTTTCCTCACCAAAGCATGATGTTTCTCAAATGGGCAAAACAAAAGTGCAAGTAAAGCAAGGTTTCCCTCCTATCTACTTCCCCCTTGCCAACAACGACTACCCTCCTACACCCAGAGACATTATATAGGGTCCACATATTAGGCAGGAGGGAATTGGTGCCAATTTGGCTGAACAAATCCCCTGTCAAGGGCCACCTCCCCAACCGGTTCAAGTACTATTACTCGCCCACCGATACCACCACAGTGAAAAAACACTTAGACTTAATTCGGGCTTACACTGTGCGATTTTTTCAGTCATTGCACGCAGCTACGGCTCACACTGTACGACTAATCACAGGGTTTAGTCATACAGTATGAGTTCACAGCTCACGATATATGTTCGGCCCAAAACTCTCATGGGATCTACCTGCTCACACTGTACGACTAAAAAGCACGTCGGCCTTAGCTCAGCAGTGAGATTGAGCTGCTCTGACTCATCTATCTGGAAACCAAACAAATAGAAGGGCAATATTAACCTCAGTAGAGTGAAATGCGCTGCTTTGGCAATTTGTGCAATTTTGTGCTGAAAGCCCTGAAAAGAAAAGGCGACAACATATTTTGAAAAAGGACATGGCTGAGCAAACGTGGCTACTACGGTCTGTCAATTTTACAGACAGAACTGCATTTCACTCATTTTATCCCTGCCATGCCGCTGTGTTTACACCTCAGAGGGAGAATAAAAAGAAGTATCCTTGTTTGCACATGCGCCCTGAGCGATTTGCCCACGACGGTTGGGGGAAAATCAAATATGTTTAATTTTCTCCTGATCTCACGATGCCTGATCGGGAGGTGGTCGGAAGAGGCGGATTTTGTCATTTTGAAAACACAAGTGTATAAAAAAAGAAATTTCATTTAAAACAGCTCTACACAATTTCATTTTTTTAAATTGCAGCCTTGAAAAAAAACACACTAGGGATCCCCTGAATCTCCCACGCCAGGGACAGGAGGCACTCAACCTTGACATAGCTGAAATGAGGAAAACTCTGAGGAGAGTCAGCCCAAGAAAGGCCCCAGCCCCCGATAACATACCTGGGTGGGTGTACAAGGAGTGTGCCGGTCAGCTGAGTGGTGTCCTCAGACATTTTTAACATCTCGCTGCACCAACCTATAGTGCCAGAATGCTTCCAGTCTGCCACCATCATTCCGGTCTCAAAGAAACCTCAGGTCACCTCACTCAATGGCTACCAGCCTGTCACACTGACTCCTATCATGATGAAGTGCTTTGAAAGGCTGGTTAAAGAACACATCATTTTCAGTCTTCCCCCTACATTCGACCCGTTCCAGTTCGCCTACCGACGAAACCGCTCCACTGAGGACGCCATCTCCTCTGCTCTTTACCTGAGCCTAGCACACCTGCAGGAGAAGAGCACCTACATGCAGATTCTGTTCCTGGACTTCAGTTCAGCTTTCAACACCATCAATCCACAGCATCTGATAGGTAAACTGGAACAGCTGGGCTTCAATACACCCCTCTACAATTGGCTTTTAGACTTCCTCACAAACAGACCTCAGTCAGTCCGGGTCAGACAGAACTCCTCTGATTTTATCACCCTAAGCACAGGCTCCCCTCAGTGCTGCCTCCTGAGCCCCCTGCTGCTCACCCTGATGACACATGACTACGTCCCCAGGTTCACCATCAATGATATTGTGATGTTTGCAGATGAAACTTCAGTGTTGGGCCTCATTATAGATGACAACGACCAGGACTACAGAGAGGAGTTGGAGCAGCTGGTGGGCTGGTGCAGAGATTATAGCCAGATCCTGAATGTGGAGAAGATGATGGAGATCATTGTCGACTTCAGGAAGATCTGGCCTAACCACACTTCACTTCTCAGCAACAGCTCAGCTATACAGGTGGTCAGCAGCACCAAATTCCTGGGGGTGCACATATCAGACAAACTCACCTGAACTGTAAACACCACCTCTACTCTTTCCTCGATAAAAGACATTTCATCCCAGCACTGCGTGTCCTGAACCTTTAACAATATGACCCCTCACACCCCCAACATGGACTGTTCTTCCTTCTGCCGTCTGGAAAGAGACTTCGAAGCAGATGATGCAGGTCCAGCAGATTCCAGAACAGTTTCTTCCCCACTGCCATTGACTGGTGAATGTTGTATAAAATGGGGTTATAAAATATATAAAATACAAAAAAACCTGAACGTTTGAACTGTAGCTAATATACAGTCGTATGTTTACATTAGCACTACTGCTTACCTTTATAATGGCTGCACTTTAAAAAAGGAAAATGTCTTGAAAGCTGTACTGAATGAAATTTCTTTGTGTACAAAATAACAATAAAGTCTGTCTAAGTCTAAGTGAAAAGTCCTTAAGTATGTTTGCTAGTTAGCATCAAGAAGTCACCTTAATGTCCCACCACTGCTCCACAGACACCCTAAGAGGTTTGGCCTCATTGGATGTGGCGTATTTTGGCGTGTTAACCAATCAGAGCTGTACTTCCTCTTTGCTTACTTCAATGGATGGAGGCTCAAACCTAAACAAGGATTTCTCATAGAGGCTGACAGGCAGAGTCCTGATGTTCCACAGCAGAGGGGAAAACGCGTCCTAGTGTGCAACGAATAGCTGAATAACTTCCAACAAATCAGACGTATTTTAGCTCATATGTAATAAAATTATTTGTTTACATTTATGAAGTTTAAAAATGCATTTTTTTCCAACACATTTTTGAAATTTACACGGAAGGTTTAGCCTCCCTAGTAGGGCTGAGCAATAAACCAGATTTTTATGATTACCTTCATTCACTACGATAACTGGTGACAACTTTCCCATGTCAGTAAAAGAAATAAACTTAATTCGCCGTTTTGCTTGTGTGCGCTGGTGGCTGGTGTTTCCTTCCCCTTTAAGCATCTGTCTAATCCTGTGTCTCCACCAATCCAATCAGAAGCGTAAGCAAAGAGAATGGCGGATGAGCCCAGTAAAGAAGTGTGTAACACCTCTACAGCTTCTTGCCAATCACAGAGCCGGCTTGTCTCACCAGTTTGTCCAGACTGGAGCCGTCCTTCTTGGATGTGCTGCTCCCATAGCACACCACGTTGTAGAAAAGGACACTAGTAACCACAGACTGGTAGAACATTCCAGACAGCTTATTACAGATTCATTTATATTTGTGACATGATGTTTTCAAGCATTTCCAGAAATTAATAATTTCCATCACACTCAGTTTTCTGCACCTCTCAGCATATATTTTTCCCCATCCTAATGCGCTGTCTTGGATTTGTAAGGTGCCTGTTAGAGACTCTGTTGTTATGCAGATGGCCTTGGGGGAGGAGCACTTTGACATTTGCACAATTTACACAAACTTTTATAGAAAACCTTATTCAAGTCTTGATTCACTCTGATTCAAGATTCTTTAGTGCCAATACCACAATTTAACACTGGAACCAAAACTCTTCTATGTTTCAACACAGCTATGCTACTTTATCTAAACCAGCCTATATTTAGACAAATTACTTGTTTCTTTGATATATTCACAATTTAAATAAAAATCAAGCTGATATTTTAAGCATGTCTCTTAATGTGAGTAGTAGTTTTTGATTTCCTGCTCATTTACACAGGTGATGAGAACAGAGGGTGTATTAGTAGTGGTTTTAATTTATCATTACTCAGGACAGGCCGGGGATTGGACTCTCCTTTTAGGTATATTGTTATATTGTGTATTAAATTATTAATAATTGTCAAAACATCTATCAAAAGCACTCAGAAATTGTAACAATGAGATTATGTTAGGTTGCAAAAGAGATGGAAAAATCCAGAAAACAAAAATGACAAACATCATATTTATGATTTTGATAAAAAACAATAGGGTTAAAACAATGAATTGGATTAATCGGAATAACTCATTATTGAAAAAAATCATCAAGTAATGTAGTAATCAATTAATCATTAAGTGGGGTATAGAAACTAAAACATGCCTTTTGTTTATATAGCAACCCACATAGTGTAGTATGTATATTAAGACTGTAAAATAATATATTAACATTTTGTATTTAAGATAAAAAATTGTCAATATTGTCACGATCTTGGCACTGATGACTGGCTTAATTACTCTTGCATTCACCTGTCTAACTCTGCCCGGTTTCTAATCACTGCTCATGTGATCCACCTTGTTCTGTCTCTATTTAAGGCCCTTGCATCTAGTCATCAGGGCTAGATTATTCTTGTTCTCTCCAGCCAGTGGTGAAAGTGTTTCAGAGTTCCTTCCTTGGCCTCTGAGCCTGCCGGTTCCTGTTATGATTTGTTTGCTTGACCTGACGTCAGACTCCTGCATGCTCTCCGGGGCTGCAGGATCTGGGACACTCTGGGCGGCACCCACAGCATCTTGTTGGCATCCCATTGGCTGAATCCTAACTCCTTCTCAGTTTATGGACTGAACTTGTAAACCAAGTTAGTGACTTATGTTCATAATCTTTCTACGTTAGATTTACGGGTCACCAACCTGTGTTTCTTCTCCAGAGTTTCCTACCTCAGACGTCCAAGCAGCTTTTACCACAGATCCAATTGACTCAAATGAATGCCTTTTGAGTGAACTCACTGTCTGCCTTGCCTGAATACTGGGTCCTCCTTTCTGAATCGTTACAAATATGCCCTATCCTGAACTCCTCAAGTGGAAAAGTTTGAGTTTCACCTGGTTTAATTTCCTGAAAGGTCTTTTTTAAAAAGATTTATGGCTATCTGATTATTAATCAATTATTCAAAAAAAATAATCAACAGATAAATCAATTTGGAAAATAATCATTAGTTGCAGCCCTAACAAACAATATTTCTTAAATTTACTTTTAAACTGATAAAACTGAACAGCCTTTTTTCCTGTATCAAGTTTATTTCAATATTTGTCAGCCTTCCAGGTATACACTTGTACAAATAGCTAGGACACTACACATTGTCCGCATGTACCCGTGTTAAGGTGACAGAATACTGTCAATTGGTAAAATATGTACATGTTTACTTGACATGCTTAGTATTCCAATATGAGCAAATACCTTACATATGTTACATTTGCTTTCTAATTCCTTAAAGTAAGGTTCAGTTGCTGTTAAAAAATAAATGAAACTTCTCTGGCTTTCATTCCCCAAATTTACACAGATTTGATCAAGGAAAAGTACAAGTTGGTCCAAAAGAGTACAATTTTTCTCTTGGACAATAGCCTTTTCAGGCAGGCATTGTGAGATGCAATATTGTCCTGTTTAAAAATACCAGGAATTACCACACATAAGCCTTCAGCTGTGAGGAATTCCTGCTGCAGAACCTACAGATGGCCTACTGCTGACACTCCTGTACAACCAAGCGACATTGGAGGCCACCTGAACCATCAAGGTTAATTCTCTATTCACATTAGAGAATATAACTTTCTTCCAGCTTTTTATTTATTTTTTGCAAGAGTTCTCTTCTAATGTTCAAATATTACTGCATTTTATCTGATCACTTCTGATGGTTATTGGGCTGCAGTCAGCACCAATAATGGCCTCAACTTGGTTCAAGGATCGTCCCGTATGTTTACAGGCATTTGGATCCTGTTACTTAGCCCTGTTGAATTTTTTTTTTGGGGTCTACTACTAGAATTTGTATGGTTCCATAACCCTCAGGATCTTTTAAGAAATTGAAAACCCTTATGAAATCCAACATCAGCAGTCAGATCAACATCAGCATGTTGTGAGAGGCCATGCTTATGCAGCTCAACAACAACCCAAAATTAAAATCAAGGAAAATTTTTCCCCTCCCATCAAAAGGTGCTGACAATTTGAAATTTGTCGTGTGATCAAAGTTTGTGTGCAGATTTTTGCTATTGAGGGCTGTGATCTTCGACGTTTTTCTTGGATTATTAACAGCCTTTTTCAGTTTAATTTGTTGTTTTTCAGTAGAACAGTTTTACTCTTGCTCGGATTTAGTTTTTAGCATTGTGAAGCTGTACCCGAAATCTACTCAAGATTCAAGAGAGCAAAATAAAAATTATTTCTTTCTTTCTTAACCTGATCTCATGGATTTGATCATGAGAGATTGATGGGGTTCATATGCTGATGATACAAGATGGATAAAAAACTTTAATTTCACAGACACTAAAACTACTAAAATAACTGTTAATGATTTGATGATCCTCTTGCTTTGCTGAATTTATTATAAAATATGTCTTACACTCACAAACTTGTCCAAGCACTGTCTTGTCTGTACGGCCTTTTCCCTCCAAATGCCAGCTGAAATATCCCCACCATGCAATTATAAATGCACTATCTACCTTCTAAAATTTAACATGCGTTGGGATTCTGCTCAGACTTTCAATCTTAAATAATGTTACTGTTTCCCCTCCAACTGTGCCTTATCTTGGTTCTTCCTTATTATGTCTGTCTTCTTATCAGATAAATGATTCAACAATATGGGCAACTGCAGATTGTGATTCAAGCCATTTTA
This sequence comes from Cyprinodon variegatus, assembly GCF_000732505.1. NCBI lineage: Eukaryota > Metazoa > Chordata > Actinopteri > Cyprinodontiformes > Cyprinodontidae > Cyprinodon > Cyprinodon variegatus. The sequence continues at coordinate 910,012 of NW_015150667.1, forward strand.
TTGTGAAATGTAAAATAGGCCCACAAAATGAATTTGATTCACTTTTGAGGCAATGAAATTGCAAATATAAATGGGTTTATATATTTTTCTTATTATTTTCACACTGGTCAGGTTTATACTCACTTGCTCAAAAAGTGCCTTGCAAACAGTTCAGCAAAGGCACTTTTTTATATTTGTTATACTGCAAGTCCACAAACTGCTATGTATTTTATTGAAATCAACACAAATGGTGCATAATTGAGGTGGAAGTAGAATACTTTATAAATGGAAAACATAAACAATCTTTAAAAATGAATTCTGAGAAGTATGGCGTGCTTTTGAATTCAGCTTCCCTGGGTCAACTCTTTGGAAAGTCAAATTTTTGTCTTTTGAGCCATGTCCCTATCAGCTTTTCTTATCTATACTCTGCAATTTGATTCACACTCAGTTGGATTAGAGGGAGCCACCATCGCTTGTATATTCATCACCAACTCCCTGTGTCGAACTTCATGAGATTTCTGCCGACATGTCAACCCTGCTCTACTGGTATTAATGATTTTGTAGCCATCACCCTCCACCATCTCACATCCACTGATTTACTGTGTTGACGCAATAGCCCCCTACAGCAGCAAAAGTATGGGGACACTTTTACCCATTGTATTTTTGGTTGTATTTGTGACATTATTTAGCTGAAAGGTGAACTTCTTCCAGGACTGTCACCTTAATTTAACCCCAACCATCTTTCTGTCAACTCTGACTAGCCTTCTGTCCCTGCTGAAGTTTCGACAGCCGTTAGTTGCATGTCGCTTTAAAATAGGCATAACATGTTCTTTTATGCTGTTTTACTGTTGAGGGGAGAACTTAATGATTTTTTTTCTTCAAAAGCTGAACAAAAGTTTCTCTATTTCATGAAAGCTATAGTTGTAGAGTATAAAGCTAATATTTAAGGGAATTTAACATGGGCTTCTTGGCTGCCTCTCTGGTTAATGCACAATGCTAATCACAATGGTACCTCATTTGGTACCTAACCCTGACCTTATTTTTTTTTTGTTTAAACTTTTATTCAATTACTACTTATCGTAATGCATGTTAGCTGTTACAATCAATTTCACTTGGTTATTACCTAAACTTTCCAAGTTTTTTTTTTTGTCTACTTACCCCTATATGGCTATTTAGCCCTTTTCTCATGCAACTCGTCATAGTTCATAAATAGTTTAAAGGCATTATCAGTCTGTTATTCTCGTATATTTTTGTTTTATATTGGACCTATGAAAAGATGATTAAATAACACTGTTTGCTGCTTTGCATCTTATTATTTACTAAAACAAATAATTTGAGGCTATCAGTTGTAGCAAAATCAGAAAACTGTACCACTCAGTGCCAGAGAAAGCTGTTTAATTGCATTTATTTCACATAATTGTAATCACGTCTGGTTAATTGTTGAAACTGTCTTTTCTCGTCTCTCTGACAGCTTGATAATACAGAAATGTCATATCTATAGGTGATTGACTGTCAACCTTTAAGGTTTTTAAATTAGTGTTTTCCATTCCTGATGCTCTGGACCCACTGGCCTGTTCTAGTGCTCACTTCCCTGCTGCCTTGCGCCTTATTTAAAAATAATTAGTCATTAACCGGCTTCTGCTGAACTTAATGACCTGCTGAGGAACTTATTCTGTCAAATATTGGAACAGGTACATGTTTTAAACACAAGGTAATGGGCTCCAAGGACTAGTTGAGAAGCATATGAATTAACATTACAGTTGTAAGAAAATTTAAACTTAAACCTCAGCTGGTGGAAAAAAAAGACTGGAAAATGCAAATGACCAAAAGTGTATAGAAAACACTGATTAGCATTGGGTAAATTTCTATCATAATATTTAGTTTTATTTTATTTTGGTAGTTTAGGTTATGAGGTTATTTAGTCTTAAAGTCTTGAGTTTTATGTGGTATTTATTATACCTGTTGACAGCAGGGCTTTTGTTACTTGTGGTCCTTATACCCATTGGGGACTGCTATCTTAGAACTATGATTAATTATAAGCACTGGCCAAACCAAAACACTATGTGTAACCTAACGATGGTAACTAACAATCATCACTCATATCACATAATTGACAATTTAAATTTTTCCCTTTGTTTTTAACAAAGTACTATGAGAGATCCCAAAGCTCAGTATGAATCAATGCATGAATGCAAGACTTTTCCCATGGAGCACTTCTCCTTTTCGTATCTGTAAAAAGTCTGGTACAATTTCAACTACAAAATTATGAAATGACCAGGGGCAAAATTTCAACTAACCTTAACTATAATTACTATTTCCCACTTTTAAGTATTAAAGCATACATATTTAGACTTAGACTGCCTCCACTTTGTAAAATACTTTATTGCCTTTAGTTTTATTACGTTGCCTGAAAAGGTTTGGGAGGGACCAGAGTTGTTATTTTTTCGTTTATATGGAGCAGCTAGTCCTCTTTTTCTTTGCACTGCAAGTTACTTCTACACATTTCTCTTCTTCTAGAATTATTAAAAAAGCTATTATAGATTTACAATTGCCGTACAGTTAGAGGAAATGTGTTTTATCAAAATTCTGAACAGGTAATTTAATTACCCTAATAGTAAAATTACAGTCAAATTGTAATTACTTCTAACAGTCAACTTACTAGCTGGAAAAGTCTTCTGTTCAGTGGCGGCTGGCCAACTTATCAAGAGAAGCTGGAGGTGAAAGCATTTGGACTTGATCAGTTGAACATTAAAATTAATCAGAAGTCCAAAGATGGAGGGAGATGGTACACTCTTTTTCCAGGAGCTGGGTTAGGTAAAAGGCTTGGCCAAATGCATGCAGTGAGGCTAACGCTTTATTCTGCTTTCCCTGCCTCCTTTTTCAAATGTCAGGATCTGACCCAGCATGGATAAAGACAGGTAGGACTGATATAAAAGAAGTTAGAAAAGATAAAGAAGCATGAACATATGTAATTCACTTGGAAAATAATGTAATACAGTTCATTTTTTCTAGAAGTTTGTTAATTTACATAATTGGTCTTTATTAAACACATTTTCATAAAATAACTAGTTTTTTAGACATTAAAAAACGTTAAGCTGACTAACAGCTTCTGCACTATTAAACTGGCACATTATTTTTTAAGGTTTGTGACACAATATTGGATCATGCAAAACACAGATTTGCCTTCACAAAGCCTCAGAAAGACGAGATTTATGTACAAAAAGAAAACCTGTACATGAAATAATGTTTTTGTTTTTATAAAGTGTATTTATAATGTTTTTTGTTGTTGGCATTCATATGAATCTACTGGTGTGATAAAGCATACGTTTAATTGTTTTTTGGTTTATGTCTATATGGAATTTATAGCCCCCCCTGGAGAAAACTCCACCAACCACCATTGCTTCTGTTACAGTAGCTGCCATTCACAATGGCCATTCCCAGTCAAACGCCAGCCAAATGGTAGCCACTGGATTGACCCCACCTTCTCCTGTGCATGTATTTTTTTTTTTTACTCCACCCTTTCAACGATTTACAGGGTCTGACAAGGGGAAGGCGCTTCTCCTTAGATGTTAATGTCCACAAATCATGACTGAAAGAATATTTTAGTGCAAAGATTGATGTTTAAAAAGGAATCGTAGGGGACCAGCCAAGGAAATTGGGGAAATTTTGATACTGTATTTATTCAGTATAAAGCTAGCAGCTAACAGAAACTGTGAAAACTTTGACTTAAAAAATCTACCTTAACTATAGCGGTGTTTTTTTAAATTTGCATTTGATAACACCATTTGCTGAGCACATCTGTTTAAACAATGTCAAACATGTTGCCTATTTGTTTAATCACTCAGTATTTAACAAATGTTTCAGTCTGTAAAAAAATAAATTTAATACAATATAGTTAAACTACATCAGATTTGATTAACCTGTAACATACATAAAGATATATTTATCATATTTTAAATTCAGCATCTTAAGTACTTGGTGAAATGGATTTTTAAAACCACCAAGAGTCATATACCGTACTACAGTAATTGCCATTCAAAATTTCCCCACTTTCCTTGATGGGCCCTTGCCTGGTCCTTTACAATTCCTTTTAAAACAGCAATCTTTGCACTAAAATATTTTGTCATGATTTGTGGACATTAAGACCTAAACAGTAGTCGTCATCTCCTGGTCAGACCCTGTAATTCAGTGAAAGGGTAGAGTCAGAGTAAAAAAAAATGCACGCCCAGGAGAAGGCCAGTGGCTGGAATTTCTAGGGGATTTGCTGGGATCACAGGGGAGTAGGCTGCCAATCGGCTGGTGTTTAACTGGAAAAGGCGATTTTGAATGGCTGCAACTGTATACTACTGTATATATGTGCAAATAATCTGTATATGTATGTATTTTTTTTCCTCAACAAACACAGAGGTACTGTAAACATTAGTAGTTTTTTTGTCCCCTTCTACCTAATGGGAGCAGCAAAGTTACTTTTAGGTGTTCAGAATGTTCCAGACTACCAGCACCATAGCTTATACTTTGGTATGCACATTTAGTAATTATTTTTATTCGCTAATGTTCATACTTTTTTTTTTAAACCTGATAATCTGAGGAATTTCAACATCATACAAATTTCTAAACTCCATTAAGATTGTTATGTGATCAAAATAAATCATATCTCATTATTTTAATTTACAGTTGCATTAAAAGTTTGCACATGAGTAACATTTAATATTACAAATGGAAATACTGAAGGATAAAAAACAAACTGATTAGCTATGATTTAATCCTTAACCCTAGCGTATGTAAAGTCAAGCCAAGGTGGTCAAGGCAATATGCTTATTGATGTTTATTATATATGTCAATGATCATAAATATTGGAAAATATTTCTTATTATTTAACGATCAGCTTATTACCAATCGATGTTTAATTTTGAGTAATTAAACTAGGGAAATAGTATCATAGGTAAGTGTACAAAAAACACTACATAATATTAACTAATAATTAAAGATGTATTTTTTTTATGCAGAATAAAATGCATTGGATTTCTATCTGTGCAGATTAATTTTTTAAAGTTTTGGTTATACAGTGAAATCATGATGTACATACAGTACAAATAAATTCTTAAAAAGGAGCTTCTTTAATCACTCATTTGCATTTATTTGATTTAGCTAAATTTTATAATTGGGTTTAGATAAAAAGTTTGAAAAATATAGCTTACTTGAAAAATATTCACTATATCACACCTAACAATGTTTCAGGATCATCTGGAAAAAAGATCATCTTTTTTCCCTAACTTTTAAAATAGTTAAAGTGAGGGCCACAAGCCACATAATTGCATACGGATGGCATACCTGCAATGGGTGGTAGATAAATTCTTCAGTCAGAACTGAACTGTGATGAATGACTTTAAGTAATAGAGGAAAAATGAAGGTGGCATCACAGATCTATCTTCAAAGGAGGCTTGGCCAGACTTCTTTCTTTGACCCCTCCTTTACAGAGGAACAGGACAGTGAGTCAGTTACATCACAAAAATTGAGACTGTGGATGTAGGTCTCTTTGACATTTCGTGACAGGATATTAACCACACTCACAAAGTTTAGCTTCTTTTCTTTCCTCAGACTTTTAAAAAAAAACCTCCTCTTTTATCCAACTTCCACTGTGTGCATGACTCTGAATTTACTTTCCCTTTATTACTTCTATAAACTGTTGCACTTTTAATATTATTGTCTTCTTTGCCATATCTTTGGCTTTTTAATTAGAAGTTTTAATAAATTTGTTCTTGGTTTTTTTTCCCCTATGGATAATTTTTTTTTCCAAATCTGAACTGAATAGGGACTTTCTAAACATTGTCAAAATGTTGTGCTGTGATTTTCTTTGTTAATTTTCTGTTTACTTCCAGTGATAAAGGGGAAAAAAGAAAGTTCCACATGAGATTTAAGTAATCATGGAAAGAATTGATGTGGATAAATAAAAAGAGAGATGAATAAATGATTGATTTAAACAACAAATTGTGATTAACACAATTCGGGGAAACAGTTTAAATCAAATTTACAAATTTACATGTTGAGCATGATCTGGATCATTACCAAATTTAAATGTGTTGTTCCTCAGCATGAGGTACACCTCTAGTAAAAAAAAAAAAA
>NW_015150667.1:916644-946176 GCF_000732505.1 Cyprinodon variegatus
ACAGGGTGCATGTGCATTATTTTTAAAGTGGAGAGGACCGGTTTTTTGAAACATTTGTGAAAATCCTCTGCAATACCTTTAACTTGAAAATAATTCAAATACTGACATTACTATATGATGGAGAGACTCTGTTGGCTGTCGTAACTCTCTGTTTTTCAAAGAAACTCATTACCAGAGTTGGTTGGCTTCCTCTTTTTTTCTACAGGGTTTATTGGACATGTTTAAATGACCAGTGGCCTTAAACAGAATGTTAACTGAAGTAATTAAAAGGTGGAGTAACTAACTTGGTTCTGCTTCTTCCTCTGTGCTGAGTTGGTGCTTGGAGGATTACCTGACATCTTAGTTGTGGCTCACCACCTGCTGTGTGATAAACACAAGGATTTCTCTCACCGTAATCACTGTTGCATTACTCTCAATTTAAAATACGGTGTAAAGTGACATTGTGTCTCAGTGTGTCCAAGGTGGGTTATGAATAGAAATGTTAAGCTCCCAGGCTAAGACTGTGTTATCGAATCGCTCTTTCTGCCCTTTCACAAATTCGCACACGCAGTCACACACTCAGTCCTCCTAATCATGCTGCAGAAGCAGCAGGAGTCAGTGGTGTAACAGTCCTGATAGATGTTGGCCTCTCACACCACATCTGAGTTGGGTGAGAGAAGAGGAGTCCCATCACTGTGTGGCTCTATCCATTATTGATTAGCGAGGGCAGTGGGAGCTTGTATGTGTGTGTGTGGTGGAACCCAGGAAAAAGGGGAGCACTGAGACAGTTTATGAACAATGAAATGAAACTGACACACAGAAGCAAGAGTGTGAGTGGATGAATAACCGCAGGTCTATCATTAGCATCTTAGGTATAGTTTAAAGGTCTAAAATGGTGTCAGTTACAAACCATGGGTGCACAATAGCTTATTTGCATATTCAGTAGGTAATGACTATGAGTACTGTTAGGACATATTGTAACAGATTAATCATGCTCATTCATTTGCTAAATTACATTTTTAAAACCATATGGACTGACATTTTGTTCAAGTAATCTGGACTGCTTTCGAGTACAATTTAAAAGATATTCAAATATTCACTGAACTGGAATATAACAGAGATTTTTGGAGATATTCCATATTACACAGATTTTTATATATATATATATATATATATATATATATATATATATATATATATATATATATATATATATAAAAACATGATATTTAATTCCTTAGGGTAAAAATTCTACTATAGTGCATGGATAATTTCTTTTTTTAGATGTTAAAACAGCAGCTAGTTGTATTATGCAAGAGAGCGCTTTGACACAGACTGATAGGTGGAGGCACTTGCTTTAACCGTCACCCTCAAGGCTGCAGGCTTTGGGAGCACAAACATCAACAATTTATCTAACACACACATAACAACAGCAGAAGAGATCAAGGTTAACAGGAGACTGACAAAGAAGTTTAATCCCCACAAAGGGGATAAGAAGTCTTAACCACAGCACCCCTGCACACAACCACGCCTTTTATGCAACCAATTTTTGTAATTTGGTTTCACTTCTTCCCATTCATAAAATATGTATGTTAAGGTCACTTGGCATCTATAAATTTCCTTTTTTGAAGTTTTAAGTCTTTAGCCTAAGTATTTAACGGATGCAGAACTAGCATAACATTTAGATTGTATTGAGTTTATGCCAGTCAGAGGAAAAGGACATTATTGCTAAGTTCGAATTCAGGGGTTGCATCCTCCAAAGGCCAGATTCATCAGCTGGTTACGTCATAGCACGGTGCAAAGGCCTGTACAGATTGAAAGACTCCTCGTTATGTGGCCGATACATGCAGCCTTCCCTTTGCCTGTTTTAAAGGAAGAGTCTGGTGTATATCCTACGTAGCCTTGGGTATCCCATGATTCATTGTAAGTCCGAGCAAGCTGGCTGCTCCGTGCTCAGAGGAAAAAGGTAAATAACACCAAACAGTGGTGAATATTGGAAAGGCAGTTTAATATAATGCAACAATGTAAATGGATTCGTCTGAAATTAATTAAATTATATATATTTTTTATGTTTTGAGTCAGATATTAGGTGGGTAATATTTGGCTTATTTAAAGGTTTTTGTTTGTGCAAATGGTTTGGTACTGCTGCTGAAGCTCCTCGAAAACTTTTTGAGCACCCACAACAGTAGTGAGAAGTCCGATATCCATTCTTTGCCTGCTTTGTGTTAACTGTAACGGATGCTAGGCAACAGAGCATAAAGGCGCTGAAAGTCGAAGTAGGCTTAACCTGTTTGAGTCCATAGTCAAAACTCTTCCGGTCTCCTTATTTTCACAGACCTTGAAGGATCCAGTCCAGATAGACCGGGTCCTTGGTGGATGCAGCCTCTGAAATTAAACACATCTTACATCTTTTTTTTTTTTGAGTTTTTGCAGCACTAGTGGGGAGAGACATGCAGCAAAGGACCACAGGTCGGATTCGAACCCGGGTCGGCCGTGTTAAGGACTAAAAGGCTGTTTATACTCCTGCAGCAGTGTGTCGCAGTGAGCATTTCGCAGGTGTGATGCAGACATTTTTGATTTATACTCAATATTGAAGTGTGGTCTGCGCCATGTTTATTCCATGCCACAATGCAAAGGGGGGAAGATCACAAACTAGCTGTGGGTTTAAGTACGGCCGAGGCAGTGAGGAAATGGGGCAAGTTTGTGCGACAACGGAGGGACATGAGGGCGAAAAAGAGCGGGGATCCAGTTGAAAAAAGGGTCCCAGTGTTCTCTTGCACCTAGCTCTTTTTGCTGGTCCAACTTCATGAGTTGTTTTCCACAATGGCGGTCATACAAACAAAACAAGCCGGTAAGGTACCAAACAGGAGATGCGCATAGTGTAGAGTGGATGTAGATTTGACCAATCAGAGTCCTCCTGTCTGCAGAGTGTCTGCGGAGGGGGCAGCGACGTCTCTGCGTTCACCACGACATCTACGCAGACGACCTAGTTTCAAAGTATAAGTCAGCCCTAAGGCCTCCGTAAATGGGTCGTGTGCGCTAACCGCTGTGCCAGCTGCACACCCTCCTTACATGTTTTAACATTGACTGATTCCCTTTGGTTTCAATTCGCCAGTATGCTTTGAATATTGATCTCTCTCACTGTGGAACATTTAAAAATAACACATGTAAGTATTGCCTTATAAGGTTTCTCTTAAGCTTCACAAATAAAAAATATGTGCTTTTATGACATGTATAAAAGGGAATGAAATAGAAACTTTAGAGGTTTAAAAGTGCTTCCAACTTTTGCAGGGATTAGATTTCAGAATGCGTCACACTAAAAGTACTTCACTTCAGACAAAGTTTGTTTATGACAGTGGTGCTAATATCTCCAAATAATTGAGTAGTAATTTATTGATGTCATCTTTCATTTTGACACATCACACAAGCTGACTAATGAAGCATCTCTGAGTGGCCTCCATGGGGGCTGTTGAACACCAGATCATGTTTCTTATTATAATTTTATTGATTAGATGTATAGTGCCTCTGATACTGTCTTTGCACAATATGAGATCTTTAAAGCCAAACAGAACTACAATTAAGTAAAGATTAAAAAAATATGTTTATTTCAGTTTATTACAGCTGTTCCCCATGCAGGAGATTATTGTTCTGCAATTTGTACATAAATCGACATATTTGCTACTAGCCATGAATATGCTGTTCAAAGAGATGACTTCACAGATCACTTACTGATCATACACAAATATAATTATAATAGATCTATATTATTTCTTTTAAAAGGATTCCATTCTACAAAAGTATATTTAAGATATTTTGCATTTAACACACAATTCTTAAATGTCGAGAAATGGCTACAATAAAATGTATTCTTTGATAAACCTGCTTTTATCTGCAGTCAGATTAATAACTGTATATGTAAAATAACTGGACCTGTGACAGATATAGCTTGTCATAGACACAAATTTATCTTGCAAAAGCTTAAAGTAAGGAGGAGGATAATGTAAATAATAAAATCTCCAATGCTACTTTTGAATAACTGCAGAAAGTCCATTTTCCAGTTACAACCTTTTCATAAAAAGCATTTAATGCCATCTATGTTGCTTAGAACAATACCCGAACATTACCATTATCACAAAAGTAAACAATTCAGTTTGATTTAGTCATATGGCACCAATTCCCAAACGGTTGTCTTATTGAACCTAAAACTTCCAACAATGTTTAGTTTATTATTACGATTTGCTGAAAGGTTTTCTGAAAGAAAGTTCCAAAATGGATCTCCCTGTATTATACTATCCTGTCCAATAAAGAGAGGAAAGGGGTTCTGTGTTATTAAGATCGATGGGTTGTAACACTAAATAAATTTGAAATCTTTTTAGTTAAAGAATATAATACAGCAACAAAAGCTGCATTACAACGCTTTTTTACTCATTCTCACAAGGGCTGGCATAAGTGTGAAAGGTGCTGTTATATAGTTTATCATGCTGAAAGATAAGGTCTTGAGTTACAAAAGCCAAGCAAGTTCCATTGCTTTAATCAATAGAAAATGCAAATGCTAAGCCATGAATTTGCTGTTTCACACTGGGTTATGTGGCACATTTCTTGACCTCTGGTTACTAGGCAACTGGAGTGATCCAAGAAAATTATAAGGACTCAAAAGCATGTCAAGTTAACAAAGTAGGCCTACACAATATTTAAAAAAATTATACTTTTCATATATTTCACAGCGAGAAGTCTTCATATATATATATATATATATATATATATATGTATATATCTAGACTATCAGATACTTCCCCTTATTTCTTGTTCAGTTACCATTTTGTTGAGTTTTTTCCTGTTAAATATAAATCTAATTAATCTAACATGCAGAATATTCCTGGAGCTGAAGAAGGTTTCCCTCAGAGCCTCAGTATAAACGGCTGTTTTGTATTCTAGTGCATGCACACTCACACCCTCGACAGCTAACTCGGTGACACACCCAGCGGGCATGGCACGACATGACCAATCACCGGCACCGCAGCAAGATCCCTTTTGGCACTTTCTGAATGGCTTTCCTGAAAAGCCGAGCAGAAGAGCACCATTTCAACCATTAGATGAAAGCCTTGACGGGGTAAGGGCAGAGGAGAGGGTTTATGTGTATAAAAGTGTGGCTCCACAATGGACGATTGTTCGGGGGCATCCATTTTTCAGAATCAAACACCATTACATTGATAGGTTCGGCGCATTCCAAGGTGCAGCTTATCTGATGGCTCGATTGCTTTGGGTATTTTCTTACCTTTTTTTAATCCATTCTCTGACCTTCTGGGGACTTTTAAGGACATTTAGATGGTTTAAAGAGAAAATTGAATGGCGGGACTTATCAGCACATATATGCTATAGATGAAAATATAAAAATTTCATGTTATACAATATGCCTTTTGGTAAATACGTCTAAAACAAGGCATCTTAGGTTTACTTTACATTTACTTGAATTTTATCTTAATACCTCAGTTTGAAACAGAAAAAAAGCCACTGTAAACTAAACTTTTACACAAATCACTGACATTTCTAAGAGAATTAATAACAATAAATTTAAAAACAAATATTTTATTACATAACCACTGCAATAACCTTTTAAGAGCTTCTCAAGGCACTTTAAATTAGTTACACACACATTGAGCTTCTCAGATCCTGCTCCTTCCCTTATTTTTTTAGTTGAAAAAAAAAAGTAATGTAATAATAAGCTCTAATTGATATAAACTAAACAAATATTGTTTAATAATAAAACATGGCATTCCAAACCAAAAACTGATACATTTAAGTATCATATTAGTAGCATATTTTCAAAATCAGATGTCAGAAATCTTAAAATATACAGGTTCTTCTGTTTTTCTGAATGTTTACTTTGATTTTTATTTTATCCAGAGAATGTTTGCTCTATGCAAACAGAGCCAGCTTACCTTTGAGCTCATAAAGCAAATACTTAGTTGGGTTGAATCATATAATGAAACAAAATACTGCCATTGAAATGTTACTGATAGGAAATACCCCGTTGGTGGCTGTAAGTTAGTGACATGCTCACTCGGGTGTGTTTAATATAAATGGTTGTTACATCCTTGAATTTTTTTCTGATTTGTATCAATTTTGGCTCAAATTAAAGCTGAAAAATTGTAGATATTATACACAGAAATATGTCCAGTAGAATGTCAAAACATAAACCCATAAGCAATGTGGGGACCAAGCATTTTAGCATTGATGGATATATCTACTGTGATAAAAAGGTGCTGTCATTTGTTTCAACAGCTCAAAGTGCCTAGTTGTGATTATTGTTTCACAGTTTGTTCATTTCTGGCCTTGATACTGAAATGTCTGAACTATACTCTAATAGGAGAGGGTTCATGTGACTTCTATCTTTAAGGGCAGGCTGGATGAGTTGTTTGGATCACCTATCGCTGAGGGGCCAGGCCATAGGCTTGGTTTTGGTCCTGCTTGATCAGTGCAGCTTGTGTGGCTTGGGTCGGATATCTGAAGCTCCCAGGTTGAAGGCAAACACCTCCTTACTCCTCCTTTGGGGCTGAGGCTGTCAGTCACAGTGGTGTAGTGAAACACACAGCAGAGAGAGGGAGAGGATAAAAGAGAAAGAAGCTCTAAGCTTCTGTGAATTAATATTTGTTTTTTATGGAGCAGGTGAGGCAAAAAGTCAAAACTCTAGCATAGTCTATCCAGTGAAAACTGCCTTAAAACTTTAAGTCTTGTCAACATATTCAGCACCACTTCATTAACTTATCTGATACACTACTAGCTATGATAACAAAAGATTTTGTACTATAATATTTTATTTCATCTTGAAAAATAATTAAAGTATTTTAAGATTTATAACTTTTCATGTAAGGCCTGTGTATATTGTTTATTTTCTTTCAAAGATTTTTCACTGATAGCATTTCATGTCAATTAGATGTTAATGAGATTCAAGTTAAACTGTTCGAGCAATATGTCATTTTATTTGTACAAGTAGTTTAATGGGCTTGAAATCGGAACCTTTCCTTTCCCAGCCACCCTGACTCATTGCATAGTAATGGCTCCTGTGTGTTATGCTACCATCTCCTATTCTGTAATACATACAGGAATTGTTTCAAACTCTTCAATAATTTTATTTATAGCAATCTTCAGCTCCATCATCTGCATCGGGTGTGGGCATCTTCTGGAGATGATGAAAATGACCTGATTGAAACATAGTAGGGAATCTACAAAGTGTCATTGTGTTAAAAGGTCACAGGCTGTTAATGTTTAACCTGGATTTTAATGGCAACTTTGTTTAGTACATCTAGCTTAACTCCAAGGCTACAAATATTTGAAAAAAAAAAAGTTTGAAGACATTTCTCTTCTCATTAAAGAAGCTTATTCAAGTCAAAATGTCAGAAATAGTGTTGCGTTTGAGGCTTTATAGGTGGACCAAAAAACAAGCCTTGTTCAAACATGACTCAAAGTCATGTTTGAACTGAACCGGTGGGTTTTAAGAAGTTGAACTAACCTCTCTAGGGCTGCAGCAAGGCTCCACAGAGCTTGCCTTGATGATCAATACTTTGCTATTGAAGTCTGCAATTGGAATGGTGTCTGTTAAAATGTTTTATACAAAAGGTACCAGTTTAATTACTACTTTAAATACATTCATTCATCAATTATTCCAGCATATTTAATTTTTTTTTCGTTGAGTGACTTTGACTATATTTTCTTGATGTTTTTTCAAAAAATGTTGGTGCAAGGATCCCTTTACATATGTTGTGATATTTTACCTGTACATTATGAATATATGATTAACAAGAACTGGAAGTTTTAGTTAATTAATTAGTCATTCAAAATCAAGGATAAAACCAATTGAATGTTATTAGCTGAATAATTATAACATGTAATCTGTATATTTACCAGGATTCTTGGCCTCTCACATTCCAGGTAGGCTTCTGGACCTGCTGTTTAAAATTCAGTTATCTCAACCAATTTAGTAAATTAGGCTAGGGCTATTAGCAGAGTTATTAATTACCAACCCCTCCAAAAAAATAGTAAATAGTAGAATATTTAAATGTCACCAGAAGGAAGGTGAGTCTGGCCTGAGTGACTGACTCGCTGCACATGGACAGAAAATACTACAGGTTAAAATAATGATGTCTTTACTTCAAGGAAATCTAACATCTATGCAAACACTTCACACTACTAGAAAATAAACATGAAGTAGATTAAATCAATAATTTGGAAAGAGGGGGGAAAGGGGTCTAAGAGTCTGTTTAAATGGCCTCTCAGGAGTTTCCAAGGTAGACCAAATGTCAATACATTCAATAAAGTCTGTTCAAAAATATCAGCGGATATAAGGAAACAATAATAGTTGCAGTTAAAAACTGTGTGAATTCCTTCAGCTTACAATGGTTAATGTTAATGCTACAGCAAAGAGTCATAAAACAAAATAGTAGACCCCTACCATGCAGTCAAAGGAGGTGGAGCAGCAAGGCTGGAAAAACAATGGAGGTTGTGAATCTCACAAAATGGTGGCTGCTATCATGTGACCAAATGGGAGGGTTGGACTACAAATGTGGGCATAACTTAGGTTATGAGACTCATAAAATGGCTGCTCCTACCCTTTGACTAAGAGGAGGGCTGGACTGCAGATCTCAAGACAATGGGTATGTTCCAATTCATGGACTGCGTCTTCCAAGGACGCTGTCTACTTGGATCGGGTCCTTAAAAGTCCGTGAAAATAAGACCGGAAGAGTTTTGGCTGTGAATTCAAACAGGTCTAGCCTTCCGCAGCTTTCGCCAGTCTGTCGCTTTGCAACCGTGAGAGTTGGCACCCAAAGCAGGAAAAGAATGAATACTGAATTTTGAAAAAGCTGTTTCTTTTTTATTTTATTTTTTTATTGCAAAGTGAACAAAGAGCACACTCATGAGATTACAGAGTCTGGCCTTTGGAGGAGGCAGCCCATAAATACACCCAATGAGTTTTTAAGACTGAAGAGATTTGAAAGGACTTACAATGCCCCAGTTTCATCTAATACACCAAACTCAGAACAAAGGAAACTAGGAAGTCAAGATGAAAGAAACACAGACTCACTCACAGCCATTCACACCACATTCATTCACAACATGATACAAGGGCTCAGTTTGGAACCCTTTTGAACCATCAGCATAGAAGTTCAAAAGTTCAATAAAAACGCATTAAAACTTGAACTTAACTACGCTCCATTTTGAAGATCCTGGATGGGAGGCAGCTTCAGGTATTGACTCGGTCCAGTCCACAACCATTCTGTTTCTACAACCATGTCATCTCTCGGGGAGATTTGAATCAGTCTGATCCAAGCAACAATGGAATTTGATGGGCTTTAATTTATGTAGTAACTTCTGGCTTCCTCCGGAGGCGTCCCTCCGGTTCAAGGGCAAAAACACCCTGCTTCGCTGGGTGATAGTTGGGTGATTCCTCAAAGGGAATCCCTATTCAGTAGACGCAGGACACTGGTTAACAAGGCGGAGGCTCCGTTTTCTTCCCCGTGTTACAGCAGGTAGGTTTACAACGATACACTGCAGCGAGCAGCTCTGATGGAAGGACAGAGGAAGAAGCCTTGCTTCGGCTCACTTCCAAAAAGATTCCATGTGGAATTTCATCTTTCCTAACAGGTGTGGAGCCCAGGGAAAACAGACATTCTCACGTTTATGACAGTCATTCGCTGCTCAGACTGTGATTATTTCAGCAGCATTCGTGTCACGACACATATGATTTATCCAAAAGTTTTAAACTTTTTAATTTGTATACTTTAAGAGTGGTGATTCTTTGCAAAGTTGTATTTTTTCAAGTATCAATGATAGAGCATTAGAATTAATTTCTTATTGTGATTTGCAGCTAGTTATGCTTTAAACTTAAGGCTTTATGGCATTATAAAAAAAATTAATTTTCTGTGTTTAAATAAAACATAAGAACATACTTTTTCTTATTTTGTTGTTTGGTTTATCTACAGAATGAAGCTTATAATTGTTAGCTGTTAAACAGTGTTTGTTTGTGACATCTTACAGATGTTTAATGTATTGATATTTTATATGCAGGGGTAAACAAATACAGTGCCAAAGTTCATCCCAGTTGTATACAGCTATGGGTAGGGTTTCATATAACAGGATGACTGCCTCTTGAGCTGACTGCCAGCTGATAATAGCTTTAGTAGTTTATTCATGCCTTTAAAACAGCATGGCTAGTTTTTGAGATGACTAGAAGACATGAAGCAGTTCAATGCACATGTTGTTTTCTCTAACCACCTGCAATGGAGGTCAAGCTCCTGCCGATGTTTGGCTTGAACCCATTGGCCTTCAGTGTGACACACAATGGGCAAAACACTTAAGCTTTGATCACTGTTGGATTTCCTTCATCACTCAGAGGATAAACACCATAACATTGGAAAAACACCACACACTCGTTCTCACTTGTGTACTGAGCTTTACAAATCCAGAGGTGTATGTGCATGTGGTGCATTTTCTCAACGGCTACATAGCAAAATACCTTACTTATCAAAAGAGGAAACATAGCAAAACAACTGTAAAGCAAAAGGGAAGATAGACCTGCTGCACAGATGTTATTCTAAAGGTTTTCCTTTTTTAAATGCAGCCAAAAATATGTTTGTTCCCCTAGATTACTCTTTAAATATTTATAACAAATATTAAGTTGCAGTTATTTGCACGCTCCAGAGGTCAGTATTTTTATTTGTTAAAAAAGTTAAAAATACACAATAAATTGCACTCCACTTAATGATTGTGTCCAGTTGGTTGATTTCTAACAAAAAATATGATTTTATATATTTATGTTTAAAGCCTCAAATGTGGGAAAAGATTGAAATGTTCAAGGGGGCATAATATTTTCCCAAGGCACTGCAAATACTTTCTACTGTATATTTATCTACTTCCAAGTTCTATAAAGTTACCTCGTATTACAGCTTTTCATACATCCTATAAAATTGTCAGGTTTGTCTCCTTACTGTTGTTTACTTTCAAATCTGTTGCACCACTGTATCATTGTTTAAATCCCAGCATTCAATCTACATATTGTATTTCTCTCTGCACTTGATGAACAACAGATGAACATAAGTATTATCATACTCATCTATCATTAATTTTTGAGCTGAAACTCCTATAGCTGTTCTCACACACCTCCCCCGGTCTCTCGTTTCTGCTTCCATGACACGATCCCGGCTGACTGCAGCCTCTTAAAGAAAGCTGAGTCACCTTGGGAGCCCGCTTGGTCTACCACTTCATATCCTCCATTTCTCAGGTCCTTGGTCATGTCGCAACATATCCATAGGTCCTCACTACTCCTGGCCAGTGTACGTGCATCTTATTTAACAACGTTTGGTAACAAATTCCTTCTCTCTTTAACACTTTCTTGATATAAACATAGGCTTTACTTTGCTGTATTGTCTTTAATGAGTAATCCTGGTCAAAACAGATCCTTTTTCTTCCAAACGTGACATCATTCTTCTCCCACGCCATTCTCAGAACCATTTCTTTGTTAGGTAGTATATTGCTGGAAGCATATGACAATGGATCTTGGAGTTTGACCTGATTTAGGCTTTGGAGCTTATTTATATGTGTGCTCATTCAATGTGAAGATCATTGTTTAATGAAAACTCCTTTTTGATCAACCTGTTCATAAAGTCTCCCTCCGACTTGCCCATGGCCTACTTATGCCCATCCATGCCGTAAATTCAGAGTTTATTTCGTCTCAACCTTGATTCCAAGTCATCCAGCTTATCTGCAATTGTTTTGACTCTTTCTTTAATTCCTGCAGGACACTGTTAGCCTCATGACTCCATGTTTCAATCTCTCCTGCACATGTCATTGGAGTGTTTATCTTCTTGTTTTGCACTCTCATCTTAAATTTGCAGGTTTTTGACTCATGTCGTCTCTAAATTCCTAAAATTCATCTGTTATTTGAGTTGTCATTTCGTTGAGGAATAATTTCAAATCTGCTATAATTTTGATTTACAGAGATTGAATTGATTACTTATCCTATCTGTGTGTGTTAATTTGAAAGTTAGCCTTTACATTGGGGGAGTGTTGGCCTAGTGCATTAGAGCAGTGCGTTTGGGCTCTAAGAGGAATGCAAGTACCCGATTCGATCCCCACAGCCTCAACTCTGGGTTTCTGAGCAAAACCATTAACCCCCGACAGTAAAGGGATTTACATTTACATTTAGATTCAGGCTCTAGTTACTTTGAGTATTATAGGTCTTTTTTGCCAAGCACCCGCCTGCTTGCGGTATTTTAAATATTATTTTAACGTATTCCTGGAATTTTCATAGGTGTTTTTATTCTCACTCTTTAGCTGGATTGAGGAAGCTACATTTTATGGGTCCATGCTCTTTACCAGCAGACCAGAAGTCCCTGGCCTAAGGCAACATCTAACAGAATTATTCCGCAGAGCTGCGATATTACAGCCAGGCGCAAGAGCAATATTGCCAACTGCATCACTTCCTTGGTGATAAAATCAGTCTTTACATCAAACTGATGTAATTCGCATTTTGAAGTGTCACATCAGAAGAGCTTGATGGAAATCGCAATATAAAAAAAAAAAACTCCCTCAAATTAGCTGAAAAGTTGGCTTCAGGTGGTTTTTGGCTTTTGCAAAACATGGGTAATGTGCAAAACCGGGGATGAAAACAGATCAGATTTTTCAGATCAGCTCTAGAGTTACAAACTTTTACTTCACATGACCAATTCGTTGTTGCTGCTGTCAGTATATTTCCAGATGGAAGATGCGCATAGACATGGCTGGAAGCAACATTGTCAACAAATTGGCTGATGGCAACAGATTCATTAGAACTTTTCTCTCTCATTTGTGGTCAGTGCTAGATTGCAGCCTCTTCTTCCTGTTTGTTATAGCCATGTGTGACACTATGTGAACAAAGATGTATGATGACTTTAAGCTTTGTGGTGCTAGTTAATTTGCTTTAAAGTAAACACCACACATTTAAATTTCCTTTTTCCGAACTTAACTAAAAGGTTGCTTAAAATTCCAAATTCATTTAGATGGAAACATAGCTGCTGTTACCATTTATAACACTTTCATTTATTTGTCTTGTCACTGTGGCTACTAAGTAAATATTAGACTCTCCACCTCATTCACCGACACATCCATCTCCGCCTTTGTTAAACTACGGTTTTTGTTCTGTTACCTGTGGTTGCCATTGGTAATGATTAAATAACAATGACCAGCTGGCTCATAAATACACAATGACATTCATGTGGTGCTTTGCATGAGGTGGAGCCTTGTGCACCCAGGTGTGACTTATCAAGGAAATGTGCTTGTATTTGTGTGTCTGTGCATGGTCTGATGAATCTGAAATACGTTTTTGTATGCAATTTTTGTCTTTTTGGAAGACATACACATGTAGTATAGATCCCACACAATTTTTAATGTATGAGACTCGAGAACTTTATAAAACCTCCCTCAAGCTGTTCACAATTCTTATAGATGTAGAGAGCTCAATCTTGTTGTGTACAGCTTATTTTATCAATATATTTTGTATTTCATTTTCACTTAAATCCGCATGCAAATGAAATATTTTCTTTTTTTCGTTTGAAAAACTAAGTTTTAAAAAATTGACCTTAGATACAAAAAAAAACTTTGTTTATGGAAATTAAAAGAAACTTAATTGGAAACCCAGTGAAAAAGAAGTGCTTGAAAATGTATTTTGTATTCCATTTGTCTCATGATGTTGTGGAGTTTCTATGCAGATATTAACCCGAACAACAGAAAAACTACAATAAATATGCTTCTATTTAATTTTTTAGAAATTACCATTTTGATTTATATGCTTTTTTGACAAAAATTATGAAGTGCTGCTGTAGAGAACACAAAGAGCCAAATGTGTGCTACTTGTTATGTCCTTGTTTTGCAAAAGATAACATTACCCTGGTTATTCGCATCAAATGTACTTCTTTTTTACATTTGAATCTAATGTTAAAACATTGTGATTTGCAATTCATAGAAACTAACACATATATGTTTCTCCTTCACTTAATTTCATTTTTGTAGTGCCAATTAAAAACTTGCATCTCAAGGCGTTTTAAAAGGACATATTGATTAAAAGTTTTTTATCTAAGGAATTGCATGGGTTCTGCAAAACATTTAAAATTTGCAAACTGTTTTGTTCACCTGTGTGATAGGTTTCAAGCCTCTTTAGCCTCTCATTTATCCTTTCTCTGCTACCTGCTAATCTTTACCTATTTATTCTATGAAAATATAATAGAGATAAATTCAGTTCAGCATCAGTAACTGCAACAAAGTCAACTATTGTAGTGAGACAAAGAAAAGTGGCAAATCCTAGCCAGAAACACACATGTACAATAGAGGACAAGATTGTGTATCAGCTCCATTTCCACTGTCAAGCCACTCACTAGGAAAGTGCAGTCTGAAAAGCAATTAGGTTTATCATCAGGGAGACATACGGGTGATTTAAAATTATTTCCCATTGTCATGCACATGGGAGCAAAAATGTGTCTTTCTCCCAGCTGGACTGAGTAAATGAACTGGAAAGAAATCAGACGTGTGTTTGTGAAAGTTTATTTTTGTTTCCAAAACTTTGCACCTATATAACTATCTTATTTTATTTCCATCGTCATATGAAGTTTTTCAAAGTAGAATTGTAAGATGCAACTAGATCACAGTGAGCCTAATTCATTGGGTGTTTATTTGGCCAAATCAAACTCAAAATCTCAAGTTTTTGCAAAACTATACTATTTTTAAAGCAGCTATTAGCAGACATGAGTCATCCCAGTGCCAGTAGCAGACACCTTTAGGTGTTTGCCATGCTTTATTTTAGTGGTGTTTAGATGGTTGTTGTCGGGTGCATAACGTCTACATCTGCTGTTACTGAAGCATTTGAATAGTGTGGTGGTTAAAAGATTTTCACAGGGCACAGCCAGGAAACTCAGAGTATTTTATTTGGACTTCATGTGAAAGACCGTACTAGAGTGATTAATGATTAAGTAGAAGAAAAAGGATAACCTTTTAAGCTGAAAAAATATGTAAATTTCTGCATCCATTTCTATTCAGCTTCCCTCAGTCAATAATTTGTCTAGTCACTGCTGAAACAACAGCTGCTAGTCCTCTGCAACTATGTCAACTGGAGATGGAAAATTATGTAAGGCTAATTTTCTTTTGAATTGTACCTAATGTTCGATCAGATTGGATGGAGAGAATCTGAGGAGCAGTTTTGAAGTCTTGTTCCAGATTCTAATTTGGATTTAAGTTCAGACTTAATTTGGGCTATATTAACACATTAATATGGTTCAATGTAAATCACTCTGCTGTAAATTTATCTTTCCTGCTGAAAGCTCTTTTCAGTCCACAATACTGTATGTTTCTTCCTGGACTGCCTTGTATTTAGCTCGGCCCATCTTTCTATTAAATCTAAGCAGCTACCCTTTCACTTCTGAGAAAAACATGCCCACAATATGATGTTGCATGCTGCTTGTCTTTTCTATGAAAAAATTGCTTTCATTTCGCCACGTGATACATGGTACTATCAGCAGTTTCTTCTACCTGAGCTGTGCAACTCGGCAGCTCCTCTAGAGTTATGATGGATCTCTTTGCTCTATCTCTGAACCTTGCTCTATTTATCTGGTGGGATTGGAAGGTATTCAGATTGGCTTTATTGCATTAGACACAGATGATAAGCTAAACAGTCAGATGTTCAAAACTTTGCTGTGATACACGGTAAGGTGGTTCGTCAGTTTGGCAATGGAAGACTGGGTAATTCTGTTGGATCCAATTCAATTAATTTTATTTATATAGCGCCAATTCATAACACATGTAATGTCAAGGCACTTTACAGTTCACCAGATCATCCAGTCAAATTGATTCAAAGTTTTCTATCTAAGGAAAACCATTGATTGCATCGACTCATTGACTTGAAGGCAATCCCTTACACTAAGCATGCTTGTAGCATCAGTGGAGAGGAAAAACTCCCTTTTAACAGGAAAGAAACCTCCAGCAGAACCAGGCTCAGTGTGAGCGGCCATCTGCCGAGG
The DNA here is from genome assembly GCF_000732505.1 of Cyprinodon variegatus. Lineage (NCBI taxonomy): Eukaryota > Metazoa > Chordata > Actinopteri > Cyprinodontiformes > Cyprinodontidae > Cyprinodon > Cyprinodon variegatus. Next base: position 932,661 of record NW_015150667.1, read on the forward strand.
CTGACTGGTGTTCAAGGAGACAGAAGCAGAGATACAAAAGAGAACTGTAAAAGGCTGCCCCTTCCAGAAAACACATGGTAGCACAAAAACACTTTTTTTTAATTATCAATTATTACCTATATATATTTCTTTGTCCTCTTAGCGGTTGAAATGACCACAGATTTTAAACCAGTACAAAAGGCAAGTGGTCGTCTTTCATATATTTTCCCATAACATACTGAAGGTATTTGGAGACATTCTATTTTTCAGCAACATAAAATAATCTGGGCTTTTCTGCAAGATACCCAAATACATAGATCAATATTTTTAGCTTGTTTTTAAATTAATTAATCAATAAAATAGTTTTATAGAGCAGTAAAAGATTAATTTGAAAAACTTCATGTCAATACGCCCCGGTGTAAGTTGTGTTAAAGGGAGAAGGAACCTGAACAATTAAATAGATTTGTGCAGAAGTCGTATGAACTGGAAACAGCTGCACAATGGGCCTGTTCAAACACCCGCTCCTTCTCCTCAGCACCCCCACCCCTCACAGCTTAGTTCTCTGGTTAATATTTATACAGCCACATGCTACCACAGATGTTAACCACATGCACCAAGCTGCAATCAGAGACAAAGTAGGCTACCAATGTAGCAAGCTGAAACCCAGGAGGGGTGTTTTCATCCTTCTCTCCTCCACCATCACCCCTTTTTCAACTCCTTTCAGGGAGTGTGAAGCCACATGTAGTGTGAAAAACATGCGGAATCCAAATCACAGATGCATGACTTGTATGCATCTTTGTCGCCTGAGACACCATCAGTTTCTAATCTTTCATCCTATCTTACCCCAACATTTATCCTCTGTCAAGTTACCCTCTACTCCACAGCAACACACACCGTTCATTCTTCTTTCTGAAAATAAATGCAATCCACTTTCCTCTGGTTTCCTTTACAAGATTAAGGGCAGCTATCTTCTACAGAGCCATATGCCAGATGCTAACACTATGCAGGCGGAGTAACACAGCAGCTATTAACAACATAAGTCAGCACAGCAGCTGCTTCCAGAGGTGATAGCCTTGTACCCTAAAATCTCGTCAACATATGACCTTAACAGTGTGTATGTATAATCTGGGCCCTCAGCGACAGATGTCCTGCCATGATACCTAAAGAGAAGGACAAGGGTTTGTAAGTGTTATCTCTTGCTTCCATAATAGTGAAATTAATCACTCACTGCTGTATGGACTTTATTTATACGGGATTTTGTTGCTTGGTGTGGAGATTTTGACAGCTAAATGGCCTGATTATATACAGTATGTGTTTAACAAAAATGAAGGCTAATCTTTTTAAAATACTAATTATAGAATAATAGTTAAACATTTTTGGCAATTCTAAATGTTTTGCATACTTTAAGCTTGGGTATTGTGCTAATATGTCACAAGGAAATTGCAATTGTTTTGAATGATTATATACTTATTCCTATTAATCTGCAAGCTTTAATATATGGGGGAACAATATCCCACTTTTTACTTTGCATAAATTAACCTGCTTCCCTAAGTGTTATCATATAGTAAGCACAGGTGAAGAGGCATAATGATAATATATATTTATTGCAAGATAACATTAATGGTAGCTGTTGAAAAAACAAGAGAAGTCACTCAATGTTTGGATTAAAACGCCCCATATATAAGTAAATAGCGTTAAAGCTACATATAATGTAAACTCCACTTTTTGGCCCCTAAATACATTTTGGATACTTGGAGTTTTTAGGATTTCAGAAAAGTCAAATGTCTCTTCAGGTGTTTTATGGATATCTATTGCAAAGCTCATGGATGTCAAAGCTGAAACAGGATGAGTTAAAATTGTTGAGTATATCAACCCTTAGAATTAATTTCCCCTCCAGTTTATGTGCTGCTAGATAATATAATCTCAATCAAACTACCAAAATGGGCTGTAGTGAAATGTTGTACAACCTGGAGAGGGGGGTATTTTGATTGGATTCATTTGCACTCAAAGACAGCACAAAATGAGACCAAAAAATGAATTGCCTTTAGACACAACTCAGAACAGGGTTAAGTGGGGTGAGGAGCTACAATAACAATGAATTTAGAAGAACGCACTGCAGTTTCCTTTTAACTGAATGTTTTAACACTTTTGCTTAAGTAAAATGTAAAGGATTTGCTTAGATTGTGCTACTGAAAGTAGCAAAAGCAAAAAGTGAATGTTCCCTAATAAAACCTCTTGGATTGCTCTAGACATTTGAAATTTTTTTACTCCGAAGAAAAGGAGCATAAATAATAAAATAAAAGGATCCTAAAAGAGCTGAAAACCAATAGGTGTGATTATACTTTTTTTTTTATTTAAAAGGAAAAAAGTTTTATAATTGATCCTTATCAAACACAGTTGCTCTGCACACAGCGTTTTAATCATCATAGTATACCATCCATCAATCTTTGAACAAGTAGTCCTAATAAATAAAGTATGTTATTAAAAATCCTAAAACCAACTACTGGCTCTAACATATGAACAAAATCATGGTTCCTATTGGATTGATTATGACAAGCGAAACACCATGCATCAGCCACAGGAGGCCCTTTATGTCACTCATGTCCCAGAATGGATTTGATTGGAACAGGTGTCGGAGCAACTGTGCAGTTAATCATAACCCCTTTTGGCTTCCAAAAAAAAATTAGGAAATCAGAAATAAGCACAAGCCTCAATTCAGGCTTGTTTTTTTTCTTTTATATTTACTCCAACTGGAGACATGTGGGTATTCTTTCACAATCTACAGGTAAATATACATGTTTTATGATTTTTATGACATGGCTGCGTGGCAACATTTAAATTCCAATGGGTGTAGATTGTGCATTGAGTTATTGCTGTGCATTATGGTTACTGATAGCTATTTATACTGTACATACCTGCAAGAACAGTGATATACATGTCATTCTGTTGTGATGACATGCACTTTTAAACTGTAACATCAACTTAAACATTTTAAACAAGTTAATTTAATCAAAACTAAATAAAAAAAGTACAGACATGCAAACATAAGTTGATATACATATGGAGAAAACTGTTGGTACCCCTTTTATCTTTATTTGTCTGCAAGAAACACCCAGAATAGTAACAGAATTAACATGAACTTGACATAATATCAAAGATTAGCACAGATTTTGTGTTTAAGAACCAACTAATTTAGAGCAATGTTATCAAGCTAATTTACATTGCAAATCCAAGAGGTGAATAACGCTTTATTTGGGCAAATAATGTTTTATTAAATTATTTGCTCTTAAAAGGTTGAAACACTAATATAACATGGATGTTAATTTGTTTTCTCATATGCTCATTACATTCTGATTACCAAATTATGACCAACAGTCATTTGATTGAATTATCATGTCTGCTAGATGATAGCTCATAAAAGGAGGGTGAAAAATTAATTAACTAAAGGTTACTGGTTCGTAATACGAACCTTGTGTTAGCTGTATAAACAGCACGTTACCATGCAATCCATGTTGTTATCATTGGCTTTACTAAACAGTAAACACATGAAATGATCAAAAATCATCAAAATACCTATTGTTTAAATCAAGAAGCTTTCCATTACTGTGCAAGACATGCAAACCTCTGCTGATCTCCATGGGGAATGGTTGAGTTCTTCTCAAGCACTTAGCAGTTTAAGATAGCAGGTTTACAGCAGGGGTTTTCCTTTGTTCCAGCCACACTTCATAGGAAAGGTCTTCCTTTGGTGGCTCCCACCTCCAGTCAGCATCTAAAGGTTCTGTAACTAAAGGGAAAATGTTTGGAATGTCTGCATAGCAGCAGTTTGATTCTGAAATGTCAACCATCACAACTTAGCCTTGGTCCATCTGGAGATCTGGACCATGGGCCTGGGTTTTCCATGCTGGTGCTTCTTACAATGTGAACAGCTTCACAGAAAGAGAAACAGATCATCTGCGGTGTAGTGTTTCTGTTCTCAAACACTGTGGGGGGCAAAGGCACACCTCTCTGGTAGTAGGCTGAGGGATGGTCTCAGAAGCTTGGAGATGAGAGCATTTCTGTGGGGCAAAACTGTATCTTCCGTCCCAGTGAACATGGTCAAAATAAAACATGACAATGGTCCTCAATGTTTAAAAATGATCATAGTTTAAGGCCCAGCAGTAGTGATAAATAAAAATCCTATGCGATTAATAAATGAAAGCCAGACATTGCTTTTAATCAATGCTTCAATAGAAAAAAAGAAAAACAAAAAAAACAGACCTTGGGAAAAAAATTATACCCTTATTGTAACTTTAAATTTTGTTTCACAACTTTTAGAGGCAATCACTGCAATCAAACTTTCTCTGCAAACTTTCACTTTTCTCTTAAATTTCTTTTTTTTTTTGCCTACTCCACATAAGAAAACTGTTTCAGGTGTATAACCCTGAAGTAAATCCAAAATATTTTGTGCAAAAATAAACTCAATTTCTTGGCTCAGAAATGTTGCATACACAAAAAACATTTTAATATTATTGCTTATATACATGCTGAAACATGAAACTGCAGCTGTTGTTAATGGAAGAAATATCCAAGTCATTAAATAGAAAGGAAAGAGCAGAAATTCCAGTCAGTCATGATCATTTATTCAGTTTTTTGCCAGACTATATGAATTAGAGACTTATTGAAACTATAACTAACTACAGAAAAAAAATATGTGAATTATGTTTTAAAATAGTTTAACACTGTAACCACAAATAAAAAGAATTCTATATTTAAAAATGAATAATTATGCTTTTCTAAAAATGTGTTAAAATACATTTTCAGACTTAGAAAATGTATAAATCTTTCATGTTTGTGCATAAGTAGTGCAGCTAATGTTACTGATTCATAAAGAATAATTACATGCATTTCCACTTAAATTACTACATCTGATTTCTTACAGAAAAATAATTTCTTACAAGCTTTAATGTGAAGAGCTTTAATTACTGTATTTAGTCTTTTTCTCATAACATCTATTTCCTTTATTTAGCATTCTTGCAACCCAGTCACCTAAACTTTCCTGTTTTTAAAGATGAATGTTGTTCTTAAAAACTAAACCTGAAGTCAGTTTATAAGGTAGTTTTAATACTTAGCTTGAACTGGATTTATCTGTTATAAAATAGAAAAACATAGCTAAAGGTTACAAAACAAATAATTTTAAATAAATGCCATTTTAAGGAAATTGTTTATGTGGAGAAAAAAAGGCAAACTGCACTATAGCAGGTAGTAAATGATGCCAGAAAAAAAGTACCTTTTGGTAGCTTAACTTACTAATTATAGAGGGTTTGTGTTTGTTTGGGTACATACAGCAATATTATATGGTTTCTCTGCACCTGCAATAGCCTAGGTACAGTATTGCATTTAAGCCTATGTAGAATTTTGTCATCTCTGTGGAATTGAGAAAATTTCAAAATCATTTCATAATTTTGCAGAAGATTCAGGCTGGATGTTATATTTTCACCTGAGGCTGAAAAACAAGAATGGTTAGAATAAATATTAAAAAGTTTAAAATGTTACATATGCCAGTTATTTACTGCATGTTAGCTTCTGAATTGTATTGCAGTCCATCTGAGGGTTATTCTAACATGTTTTTCAAATAGCAGAGGTCAATGAGATTTTTTTGCTCTCTTGTACATGCATCTCCGTATTTCACTTACAGATCCATTTAAAGGGCATAACAGCCCCTTTTTATGCACACATTACCCTTATGTTTTTGTATGTGTGTGTTTGTTTTTGTCAGAAGACGCAGAAATATCACCTTAAGAGAAAATGTTGCCGTAGGCTATGATTCGAGGAGAGTTGGTCTTCCAACTGTTTATTTAAATCAACCTGACATTTTGCTGCTTCGTTTACCTTTAGCTGCTGAATGCTAATAAAAGCTTTAATCAGTTACTCTACTGTATAAACTATTTCATGTTTGAGATTCTTTGTATTTTACCTGTAATCAGACATATGTACAGCATGTAGCTTTATCAAGACTATGCTCAGCTTTGTTGTTTTTCCTATTTAACTCCCAATGAATCAGTTTTAATTCTGCATCAGTAATCAGGCTCATGGAGCTGGAAAAGTCCCGACACAGGTGTTAGCCAGCTGTATCTTTACCAGGCATCCAAACATCTGTAAGAACCAGGATCCGTATCACTGGTGTGTCTATTTAAGGTAATAACTTCCCCTGGCACAGACCGTCTGACAGAGCTAATTACGATAAAGTCTCGGCTGGGAGGTTTCACACGATGCCTGAGAAACCTTAAAACACCGCTGTTTTTTTTCCCCATCATGTTTTTGTTTCTTTGTTTTCCCTCTCAAAATCACTGTTCCGTTCCTTGAGCACTTCTAACTCCCACGTGGAGGCCTTTCTCATTAAGAGGATGGAAGCCTTTTAGATTTTTCGCTCGCTGCTATTCTTCCTTATCGGCCCAAGAGTGTGGGGAGGCTCTTGATTGACGGCTGAGACATTTCTTGTCGTTTGCCGTCTTTCCCAGGTGTCCTGCTTCCTCACCGGGGTTCCACTATAGGCACAAACAAATGCACAGAAAGGGGCCGACACAAAATAACTGTGTACAGATTTATTCAAATGGGGGAAAACAATGAAAGTGAATGTAAGTCTGCTCCCAGCAGTGCAGAGCTTACAGGTGAATATTCTGCATCACAAAAAATATATGCATGTTGTAATATGAGGCACTTAATAGAGATGTCAAATAGAAACCACAAAAAAAATCTGTTCCACTCAGAATCTGTGCCGTTTCTGAATATATTATATATTGTTGTTGCCAGCATTCAAGAGTAAATCTGCTCCCTACAAATATATCTGTTGTTGTAATTCAGTGTGTAGAAAGGAGAAACTTTCATCTGCTGCAAGAAGCTGGAAGTAATATTTTTATTTTTTTTAAATCCAGTGACTCAGGTGTGCACTTTACTATTCACATGCAAATACAATCAATTATATTCTGTTATGCTAAAGAAAACACTGATTTCAAACTAAAACAGATTTCCCTGCTGAATACATTTTTCTAATAAAGAGAAAAGCAGAAAATTGTATCCTTAATACAAATATAGCAACTGAAAGGAGATATTCAAGTACTCTGTGGACAAGTCATTCTAATGTTCTTGTGACGTTTAATATAATTATTAGAAATATAATATTTTTTGTTGGCAGATTTATAAAATCCATAGAACGCTTTGCAGATTTTAAGGGTTTGCACACTTTTTCTATAAGTCAACTAAAAAGATGGATTCAAATTAATCTCCAAATTGATAATAATGACAAGCAAAGTAGCAAATGAGTAGCATAGTGGTCTGAGAAAAGCAAATCATTTCTACGTTGGCATTAGAGGGTCTGGGGTCTAATTTAAAAAGTTTGCATACGTGGAAAAACAGGGCCTGAAACTAAAGATGGGGTCGTCTATGAAAAGCAAATAAGGCATAAAAATCTGTGGGTCCTCATGCCAACTTTGATCATTCCGTAAGGGGCACTGACATTTTTTAGATGGGAAGGCGACACAGGCACTTAGGACGGCACTAGAGGAGTGACAAAAGAGGTCAATCTTTTTCTTGTGCAAATATTTTGTATTGCATAAATAAAAGTCTTTTTTACGAGCCTAAATATTAAATCAATCAACTTTATTGTCAAATACAATTTACATTGCAATCGAGATATCAGTTTTGGTACAAGCCGTTCATCACAATATATCACATACATCGGGGTGGGGTTGTGGGGGCTGAGAGGGGAAATGGATTTACTGAGGCCGGGCCCGCTTGGCTTCCCAGATTCCCACTGTGAGGTGCTCACCTGACGGTGCCTTTATCTCTGTGGAAAGATGGGAGCCACACTGGGGAAGAGAAGGGGAAAAATAAGCATATTTCACACTTTATCCTTGACAGGATACAGTTTGAGATTTCAAAAAAACCTCAGCACAAGAAAAGCACATGTAACACGAGATAGACATTTCAGCAGAGGGTCACATCTGAGGCGGAGTCACATGGAATCAATCTGACATTTGAGACATTAGTTGTGTATGATGAGTGAGTTCGATTTGTCTGTGAACGTTGTCCACAGGCCATTGTCCTTGATGAGATGGAAGTTTATCAACAGTTCTGGACGCATCCACAGATGTTTGCAGGTAGGGGAGGGGGGGCAGTTCTTCTGTTCCCCTTCGCCATAAGATCCAGGGGAGACTTTGATAAAGGGGGAGACCGAATCCAGACTAACACTTTTGAGAGCAGGCTGCACAGGAATTTTCCGTCAGCCTGGAGTCTTTTCTTTTCTTGCTGGCTCTACGTGGCAAATCCAATATTCCAAATTTGTTGGCCCTTAAAGCGAGCGTGCACATCCAAGATATTATCCCATCTCACCTTTAAGTTCAACCACCGCAGCCAGCCTGTTTTCAATCACACCCTGCATACTGTACAGCTCCTCTCCTCTTGTCAACCACTGCTGGCAGCCTGATCAATGCCCAAATTGCCGCAGACATTGTCTGTCATTACAGATACATCATGTATCTTAAATTCCAAACATGAGAAATCTGAGTATTATAATCAAACATTATAGTTCTCTCCTAGGCACATGGTGGCCTATGTGTAGTGCATGGGTCAAGCATGCGGGGCTTAAAAGGAATTTTTCACGTTACTCAGAACCCTTAGAAATCGTCTTGTAATTCTTTCCAGCCTGTTAAATATCAGTGGCTTTGTTTGTCAACCAGATCTTATTTGCAAATGTATTACATCTACAGTTGGGAGAAACTGTGGAATACTTCTGGAAAATGAATAGAAACAGTTTAGACATAATGTATAAAAAGGTCAAATGGCATTTTTTTTCCCGTACGATTTGATTTGTAAAGTACACCCCCCCACCACCACTAACACGACCAAAGTAAATTACATAATTGGGATTTATAAAAAAACTCGATTTTTATTCTAAATTGTTATTTATCTAAATAACACCACGTTTACCAACTGTTAATGTTAGTCAGCCACCCCCACCAACATAAACTTGGTATTATCCAGTCAACAAACTTGGCCTTCGCTGACAAGAGAGGATCTAAAGATAAAAGGAGTGCCAAAAAGCATTTTTCATCGTTAGTTACATTCAACCCCTCGTAAAAGAGGAAACTTAAGATCAGATAAATATATTTATTGTTAAAAGTATTGTGTAGGATTTTCTTGAATTTTTTAAAAGACCCTGCTGTGCTGTCGGTTGAGCATATGTGTAAACTGCCTAAATTAACACTATCAATTAATGTCCTCTAAGTGGGAGGTGCTTCCATTATGCGGCCACCTGGTTGGTATTTAAGGAGCGCCGTTCCATTTAGGAGGTTGGTGTTCCCTGCTGGAGAGGCGCGTCTCCTGGTTGAAGCAAGCACGCCGCAGACAGCCATCCAGTCCAGTCCGGACCAGGTTGGGGTCCCGACTTCCTGGTGTGGAGGGACCAGGCGTGATCACCCCCATCCGAGCTGCCATCTGATGCCGACATTTAGTTCATTCTTTTGATTCAGCTAAATAAATGCCTTTTATAGGCTTAAAATACTGCCTGTTTCCGTGTCCCCACAGTTTTTTGTTGCGACCAGTCGAGCCGGGTCGTAACACCCGCCCTCTCACTTGCAAAAATGCACATCCACAACCCTGTAACTGCTCCCGAGCAGGAATGCCTATTAAACTTGTGAGAGCATGCACAAGCCCAATTCTCCTTGTGTAAGCTCTGTTTAAAAGTTGTTGTTCTCATGGCTCATACAAGCTTACTGTGCCCAACATCCGCCCCAACCCCTAAATCCCTCAATCACTCTATAGAGCGGGGACTACATAGTGAGCCTTATAGCAAACTCATTTAACTTACCATTCGTTGGTCACGTAACTCCTCCTCTTCTGCGCGGTGCCGGCTCCATATTTGTTATAAGTCATCGCTGTCAGGTAACGATAAAGGGCCGCTGTGACAGCAAATACCATCATTTTCTGCAATTAGAGCCCTCCGTCCAAAGCATTTCTGCCTTTTTTAAGGCCTTTCTATTCTTCTCATACACTTCGTAGACACTTTTTCCTCTTAAGACACTGCCATTTTCAAAGAACCTTGGTGAGAAAGATGAGCTTTAATGTCTGTCTGAAACCGTAGCTCACAATAGCCTGAATCGGCCTGAAAGTGCAAATGCACAGAAAAAGATAGCTAACGGGATGAGCAGGTAGGACGGCCTTATGTAAATATATCACCAGAATGACTGACAATTAGGAAGACCACTTATTTACTGTAGGTGATACACATGATAAATAAAAGATCGTCATCTATACCTTTAAGTGTACAGAATCTTTCGAACTATGCTTCTTGCACAAACTTGTGTCCACACAGACCGCAGATACACCTCGCATGTATGGCTAGAAGCTAGCGATTAATACTCAACAAGCACAATAAAGGAAAAAGTGGATCTGCACGTTGCTGTCTCAGCATCTAAAAACTCACTGGATTTTTTTTAAAGCTAAAAACGTGAAATGAGCACAACATGTAATGGATGACAGAAACAGTTTCTGCAAAATTAGGTGTCAAAATTTGTCTCCCCTTCACGTCACCTCATGGACATATGTGTTATCTGGCTTATGTTTTTAGTCAGTATGTTTATGGCAAACATCTCGTGGTAGATGATTTTCTTATTTAGAGGTTTGTAACTTAGTGCTTATAATGTGCAGTCTCTCTTTCCTTCCTACAAAACCAGTCTTTCTGATCAATTATTTTTCAGCTGGCATTACACCAGCAATCCCCAGCATTTTCTGTCTATCGAGACTTCAAAGTACAAGCAAACAGGGAGTGCTGTAAATATTACAAAGGGTTGCTTCTTCATAACTTGTGCTCCATGCAAAACCTTCTGACATAACTGCAGAGCCTAATGCTTCGTAATGATAAAACACATTGCTGATTTCAGAGTGGGTTTTCCACTTCCAAGAAGTTCTGTAATCAAGGCAGAGTAGCCATGCAGTAACGATTTACTGATTCATGCAGTCTTCCGGCTGAACAGACACCCATCATTTGTAAATAAAGTGACTTTCTGCCAAAAACTGTTCAGCAATACTTATTGTCTAATAGCTGCAATACTGTATCTCCAAAACATAAGTATGCCAATTTTCACCCTATATGATTATTTACTATTATTCTCCCTACCCTGTGTTGTAAAGTATTTTAGTTATCTTTTGCAAGGCAAAAGAAGATGGTTTCTTCCTTAGAACATTTAAGTGCTGGGAAGATTCAGTGAAACAGACAGAGAACAATGTCATATGTTTTCATTCCTGCATAATTTATAAAAATTAAAGGCAGTTCTGCTCTTTTCTAATGATTGATGGCTGTATTTGTATTTGAATCATTTGCTCTACTAAAAATATGCACCATGTAAATACATACACCTTACTATATAAAATATATAAATAAACAAAAAAAAAGCATAACATTCATTACTTTAAAAAAATTTTTACTTAATTGCTGAAGTGATGAGAGACAGAAGGGGAATTAAAAACATTGGTCAAAAAAAATAAAGGGAACACACTAATAACACATCCTAGATCTGAATGAATGAAATATTCTTATTAAATACTTTGCTCTGTACAAAGTTAAATGTACCAAACAAAATTACACTAAAATCATTGACAGAATATAATCAAAAATCTAATTTATTAAATGGAAGCCTGGATTTGCAGTGACACATAACATTAAAGTAGAAAATAACAGTACAAGCTGATGCAACTTTGATGTAATTTCCTTCAAACAAGTCAAAATGAGGCACAGTATTGTGTGTGATCTTTACATTTTGGTACAACCTCCCTACAGTGTCTGAGTGTGCTCCTGATGAGGTGGTGGATGTTCTGAGAGACCTCCTCCCAGATCTGGACTACAGCATCTGCCAACTTCTTGACAGTCTATGGTGCAACATGACATTGGTGGATGAATGGATATACAGTATAAAGTCCCAGATCTGCTAAATCGGATTAAAGTCTGGGGAACGGTCCATAGCTCAAAATAGAAGAGAAGGTAGAGCCATGGATGTCTCCTCATCTGGTAACGTGTATGACATACTGGAGATGTATAAAATGATTCTCTATTTATTGTAGCCCGGTTGGGAGGCAGCTTCCTTGTGTAACTCAGAGCAACTTCTCTGATCTGAGTAAGATTACAATTTCTATCAAAATCTGTTGTCATGTTTCATGGTTAATTGATACATATGCATATACATAAGTATACATATACATAAGTTATGAAGTGTTATTTAAAGAGTTTGTTCTGAGTGATCTCTTTTCAGGAAAAAGAACCTGAGAGAGAAATTTTCAAGGTGTAGACACAGAGCTTTTCTTTAGCAAATGTTTCTGTCTGGTTTCTGAATAGGTTGTATCACTCGAGGAGAGCCACTGATGGATCAACCACACAGCTGCAGCTGCACAGAGGTGAGGAGGTTCCCTTTTAAATATCACCAGTGTTTTTTAAGGCGTTCTTTCCCGGGTTTGGTGAGCTTTCAGTTCTCAGGCCGCCAGAAAGTATGCCACAAAATATTGTGTTTTTTTTTTTTCTTTCTTAAGTACTGAATCTACCAATGTACAATCTGAACTTCTGAGAAAATATGTTGTCCCACCTTGGGCATGAAATACCCAAACATTAAGCTCTCGGTTACTTAGATTGTTTTAGATTAAACCTTGGAGTGGGACAATTTGATTCCTGTAGCTGTTAAAAGTAAACCAAGTCTTTCAGTTGTCTTTTTATCCCTTTTTTCTTGATTGAGAGCAAAGTGCTCTGTAGGGAATATAAGGAACAATCATATCTCTGATATAAGGTGGAGCTTGGCCATTTAGGTGAGAAGAGGGATTTTAAATTCTGTTCAGCTGAAATTGTTAGGACCAGATGCATCATCGTATCTGATAGAACTTTATTTTTCTACCGTAGGTAAAAGGTTCTTAATTACTACATTTTGGGGCGGGTTGGACTGCAAGTACATGCTTTTCTTTTCAGATTAAGAAGTAACATATCGAAAATATTTAGATATGTTTATATTATTGTGTTTTATCACATACAATTACATTAAAGTGTTGGTGGTTTTATTTTGACAACAGTAATATTCTATTAAAATATCCACAAATTGTCCAGGACTCGTTGGTTTTTCATGAATGTCTGAATACCATGGCAACAGCATCCACTGAGTTGATCACGAGAGATTTCCTGTAATGTGAACTTTCCATTCACAGGAAAACACATAAACAGAAATGGTTTAAGTGGGAGTTAGTATAATTTTGCAAACAGGAGACCTTTCTTTACCCTCCTGCTGTTTCCTCTTCTATAAGCCATACAAGTAGAATCTATGATTAGAAACTGAATTAGTAGGCAGGAAGCAACTCAGATTCCCGCCTGTGATACAAAGCATTTTCTGAACAGCATACAGTCAAAGTTGCAATAAAACATTCTGCAACATGCTGCTTTGTAACATTATTAGGGTACCTTTTCTATAGTGCAGATATAGTTGTGTGTATGAGGTTAAAAAGTCTTTAACACAAAGATTGTACTGTTGCT
>NW_015150667.1:946222-967996 GCF_000732505.1 Cyprinodon variegatus
TTGTTTCTCACTTTGTGAAGGTCAATCAATCCTTCAACTTCATTCATATAAATTCCTTCTTGTTGTGCCAAATACTCTGTTTACAAGCTGCACTTTCTCGAGGCAATCGAGCTATCAAAATACTTTCATAAGCATCTTTCATATGTCTTTTCTAAAGCAAGTTTCGGTTCAATATAGGTGTTGCTTTAAGAACCCCACTTGGAGAACATGTTTAAATGATGTTTATTTGACATCCAGAAATGTACCCGCCATTTAAAAAGCAGAATGTATTGGATTTGGGATTTATGGCTTAATTCTCTTTTTTTCAACTATAATCAATAAGCAGGACAGCCAAAAATACAGAGGATGGAAGTGTTTGATCCCTTTAATAAACACAGCATTGAGCAATGTCTGAAGTGAGACTTTTGCGCCCTTTAACGCCAACAAACAAAAAAGATTAAGATACTTTTTGGTTTCTCATGTTTTCATAAAACAGTTTTTGCTCTGTCTATTATTTTGTCATGTCAATTTCTTTTATTTTTTTATTTGTTGTTGCTTTGGTCTCACTCAATGAATGGTTGAAGGAATTACCTAAGAATTTATGACACAAGAACCTTAAGTGCAGTCATGTATCCTTAGGAAAAAAACTGCCCGAATATAATGCTTCTGCCTTCATGCTTTAGTGTGGAGGAGTTGTCCTCTATGCACTGTTGAACTAGGTGCAGTCAGCTATTTGTCTCAGAGGTAATCGTCACCTAGTGTTAATTTATCTAACATAATCACAGAAAAAATGCAATAGCAGGTCAGCTTTTGAAAAAATCTATTACATCTTTTAAAACCTGCTTGATATACAAAATAATCTAACCCTGAATAAATGCATTCAAAATTTGCAATTAAAATTGGAAATGCCTCACATAACTAGACTTCTAAACCTTTAACTTTAAAAGTAAATCATACCAGATATATTTCTGGCCATGTTAAACATTACGTTCCCATTTCAAGTGCAAATCCAATTTATATGCTTCATTAAATGAAAGGGGACTTTTTAAAAGCATCAACAAATACTTTATTTTGCTAGACAAAAATGAAAAGAAAAAGCTTAATGCAGCAGGATATTGACGAAGCATGTGCTATTTGCACCTAAAAGTTTACACACACTAAATGTGAATTAAATTGTGTTTTTTGATATATTTGAACCATTGTTTTTATGTGCTAATGATGTAACATTAAAAGCATCTTTAAAAAAACTGAATGACAGATTTAAGGTTGACTGATTTTTCTGAGATAGATACATTAGACCTTTAAGCACAGCTTTTTATGTACAATAGATAAATACAGTGTGTACATGTGCTATAAATTAGTGTAATGTAGATAACTTGAATTAAGTTTAATTTGCCATACCAAGTTGCAGAAGTCATTGTTTTTCATACTGTAACTTTTTAATAATTGTAAGAGCTGAATGAAATGGGTATATGTTTGAAGTTGTACTTCTGGAAAGTCTAATTGTGTCCGTAATGAACTTGCTCCCTGCTGCATAGAAAGGTAGTACAATTGTTATCGTTGGATTCTTCTTGTGCACTATGCACCACTAAGAGCTGAACAGTTCATAAATAGGATGCTACCAACTACAGCCTGGACACCTGGTACAGCGTTCCCAGGTTTAAATCCTTCGGCATGACACCTCTGAAGCCTCTTAATGTTTGGTAATTATAGTTTATTCGATATCTTTAGGGCTGTTGCTATACATCAATTTTCTTGATGAATCGATTAATCTTAAAATGGAAATTAATTGACTATGTCTACTAGCCTTCACTCCACTTTGAGAGACTTGCTTCATCATCTCACAGTTTATGATTGAATTTTTTTATGTACTTTAAATCAGTTTCTTTCAATTCAGGGAGAGAGTGGTCAAATGGCTAAAACTTGAACAACAATCCAAAACACACACACACATCACAATTCTTCAGTGGAAAATATGAAGCAGATTTTGCTGGGATGACCATGTGAAAATGAGTATTTTAAATCGTTAGGTACACTCTGTATTTCCGGTTAAATATGACTATATATCCAGTGGAAGCCAAATGTTTACACACCAGAAGTGGATGTCATGGCTTTGTAAGCAGCTGGTTGGTTAATTTTAAGTAAAATAAAGGGAAATCTTCAGTAAAGGGGCAGGAAAATGTGATTTTTTCATAGAGTATAATTTTACATCTGAATTTAGGTGTACTTGAGCTACATAAAATAATAGTTTGATGTGGAAATCCAGAATTGAAACTTGTACATAGGATTTTTTTTTCATTTGTTGATATTGGTTATTACTATTACCATTTAAAAGCTGAAATTTTATGTGACATTCAGGATGATGATACATGCCAAAAGACCCTTCTATCAGGAACCATCAAGGCAAATGATAACGTCACAGCCGAAATATTACAATCCAACAAATCAGCCTATAACTACACCTTTATCACCTGCACGTTGACACTGATGTTCATCTGATAGAGTACTGATTGAGAGCATCAATCCATTCTGTACACAGATTGGCACCATCTGGGTTCCTCTGAAAACACCAGATGACTCGCAGACTTCCGAGTGTTGATAACAGACAAGTGCTAAAACGAGCCACATTTTATCCTTTGACACATTATGGATTTCATCTGAAGGGCTTACTGACATCTGCTTTCAATGGGGTTGTTCAAAAATACTCTCGCTTTTAATGATTGATGTGAAAACCTCACAGTGCTGTCAGTCAAAGATAAACCCATCCTTACAGAACCAGCCAAATAAAAGCTTAAAGAAAAAAAATGCTCACCTAGTTTATCATAATTCTTATGGCCATAAAATTATTATAATGGTGTTAGCTTTGATTTCTATACCAGGTGAGCTACGGTTGCATTGTCCAAGGAAAGGACTTTCATTCGCCTGAGAATTGAAAAGCTTAAGTTGCAGTAAAACAAGCACCTGCAAACGAGCAAAGTAAACTATTGTATTTCATTTTCTTACTTTGGTCCACACTCAGGAAAAATGGAAAGATAACTATAATTTGAACTTCAGATAAAAGGTAATTGCTTTAGAAATAAAGATACAAAATATTTAACAACAAATATTTCAAAAATAAATCCACAAGTTCTAAAGATAAGGAAAACAAATTAATAGGTAAGAACAAATATTTGTGTTTAATTCAGCTCTAATTGTTTGCCAAAATGAAAATGTTTTTGTTTACTACAGCTCATTAATTTAAGATTTTATTTTTTATTTTTTAGAGGGAGTTGAAGTTTTTCTTTTTGTTCCAAACATGGCATAATGCTTGCTGCTCACTGATAGAGCTACAGTAATTTAAACAGTTTAATCTGCACTTAGGTTTATTACTAGACGGTGAGGTTGAAAAATGATTTAAATCCAATGATTTAAAATCTATATGATTTACATGACCTGAAAAAACCATGAAGCACAATTGTTAAATGCTTAGAATAGAACTTTTTAAATCCACAACAAAAAGTGAAAGAGCACTAAAGCTAACCAAATAAAAAGTAAAGTTTCTCTCTTTGGTAAATATAAATTAAACGAGCAACAAACCCAAGGTTCTTGCACGTGTTTGAGCTTTTTAATGATGTAAACTTGAACTGAATGACATTTATCTTCATAAAACACCACAAAGATCTAAAAAAAACAGATGGAAAAAGTCTCAGTCGGATGTAATTTGTAAATATTTGCCTTTAGGTCATGGAAATACACATTGGTCCGTGTGCCGAGTAGCAGAAAATTACTTTTATTCTCAAAGGGACACTTTGATTCTAACGAAAAAAGGAGGTGAATCAGCATGCTAATACCAAACAAGTCAGATGTGATGGTTATTTAGGTGGACAAGCTGTAGATGTCCATGCATGTTTATTAATAGCTGTGTAAAGGCGTGCGTAATTGTGCACGGGGGGGTATTCAGAGCTCCTGCTGATTCATGATGATGGATGGATTATTACTGTAGCTGGTTTATATTGTTTAGTGTCAAAGGGAGGCACTAAGGAACTGTGTAATTCCAGTTCAAGATCTAACTTTTCTAAGTGGGGGTTGTATCGGGTTAACAGTCATCTTAAGAGGTCTCAGTGGCAGCCACACCTGTGCTGCTTAGATATCTTAAATGATAGATACAAATCCAATCAGAAGTTGAAATGACTAGCCAATTTTCACAAATACTGTTTATGTAAAAAGCTGTACACATATTTGTCATGCACAAATGTGTTTCAAAGAATGGCATGCTGGCCAGTTAGACTCAGCACTCCTTTACAGGAAACCTACAATGATAATAATTACGATACTTGTGTTGAGAACAAACTGCACGTAGGCTTGGTGCACAAAGGCTAGCATCTATTTATTTATCTGTCTTATTGTTCTGAAATGTTCTAAACATTTACTATAGCCTGCTTCTCCCGTTTGTGTTGATATTTTTTCTTAATGGAAACACAGGATATATTTAAGTTTGACAGTTGTTCTCATTCCTGGTAAAGAAACTTTTGGACCTCAAACTAACTCTGTAGAAATAAAAAAAACAGAGCCAGAGACTTAGTCGATTTTTTTAGTGAGTCGCTAATGTCATTCAATAAGTTGTTGGTTGGCTGTAATAAGTCTCTCTGGGACAACCTGAGAGCATCGTTGTCATGGTTACTGGGACATGCAGTGGGAGCCTTTCAGCTATTTATATTACCTATTAATTTGTAGGCGGACACTGGGCGTTCCAACCAGCTGCGTTTGAATTAACAAAGATTAGGATAAAGTAAAGGTGTGCAGTAACATGTACAGGGTTTTATACATCTGGGTTGGTTACAAGATTCCGCCCTACTGCCACATTTTGGTACGGAAGTTGTGCATTGTTTTATACAGGAGGGCTCTGAAGAAGAATATAGATTCTTTATGGAACCTTTTTTTTTTTTCCAGCCACAGTGGATGGTTCATGAGAAAGAAAGACCTGGTGAAGGTCAGTCACTTAGTTCTGGCATCCACCAAGTATACAGTATCGTTTTGTTTTTTTATATTCATTTCTTCGTTTGGGTTGTTGCTGTATATTGTATCAAAGTTTTGGGAGGCAATATATTGCCTCCTCATATTACATGAAGAATGGGTTAGGGTTAGATTGATAATTTTTGGGGGAAAATCTCGATTTTTGTCATCTAGTATCCCTCTTGGGCTTCAGAGTGACATCACTTTGTACTTAGACAAACGTTTTTTCATTTTGTATGCACAGCGTGTATACAAAATTGAATTCAGTTGCATACAGCTTAGAACAGTGAAATGAACATTACTATTTAAAAGTGCAGCAGTGGTCAGGATGTAAACAGTAAAGGACAGAAGGAAAATGAGTAATAAAAAAATTATGTTGCAAAAGGGCCTCAATATGGAAGGTTCAGTGTAGTGTAAAATAAATAAGCTGCAAAATACTGTATAACATTGAGTTCTCTTATTTAAAAGGATTATACAAGTTTCTGCCACGTTGGTGGTGCGAAAATATAGTTGCAAGAGTGATGCAGAGTCGAGTTTAGAGTTTAACAGTTCAACAGTCTGATGGCAGTGGGGGAAAAGCTGGTGCAGAACCTGCTGTACCTGCAGCAAATACTGCTAAGCCTATTCCCAGAGGGCAGATGGGAGAACGGTCCATGGTGGGGGTGTGAGGGGTCACTGATGATGTTATGGGCTCTGAACACGCAGCGCTGGGATGAAATGTCCTTAATGGAGGGAATAGGAGCCCTGATGATCCTCTCTGCTACTCGTCTCAGCTTCTTCCAGTCTGAGGTGCTGCAGCCTCCACACCACACAGTGAGACAGATGGTCAGAACGCTCTCTATGGTGCTTCTTTCGGTTGGGGCAGTTGGGCTCTCCTCTTCCTCTGGAGGAAGTACAAGCACTTATGTGCCCTTTTGACCAGAGAGGTGGTGTTTACAACCCAGGTGAGGTTGTCTCTGATGTACATCCCCAGCAATTTAGTGCTGCAGACCACCTCCACAGCTGACCTGTTGATGAGCAGTGGAGCGTGGTTAGGCCGGTTCTTCCAGAAGTCAACAATGATCTCCTTTGTTTTCTCCACTGCTCCACTTCCTCTCTCTCGTCCTAGTCGTTGTCGTCTCTGATGAAGCCCATCACCGTAGTGTTGTCTGCAAACCTCCTGATGTGATTGGTAGTGAACCTGGGGACCCAGTCGTGTGTCATCAGAGTGAACAGGAGGGCGCCCAGGGGTTGGGGTGAGTGAGTTGTACTCTGTAATCGCCTGTATGCCTTGCCACATGCTCCTGGTGTTGCTGGCATCGTGGAAACTATCCTGGGTTTTCTGACCATGGCTCTGACCTTATGGCATTGTTAAAGTTGGCTCTCGCTGTCCTCATTCCCTCTTAGTCACCTCTTATAAGGGTATTATGATAAAATTGGTCTCTTTGTAATACAAGATGGAGTTAGTGTGTTATATTTAATTCATTTTGGGAAACATTATTTTAAAAGAAAGGCTCAAAGCTTAAATTTACCCTTTAAATTAAGGTCACCGCCAAGGGGGCATGATGGACATCAAAGCAATATGTCATTTTTATTATAAAACTTAAGTGAGAAAAATAAGTGATTCACAAGATCTGGTAAGAAAAATAATTAAAAGTCAGATATTCAAGCCATATCGCCCTTCCCCTGGTTCCTCTAAAGGTTTATTGGTGGTCAAATCTACATATCCCCTATTTAATTGTCTATCCAACATGTAAAACATCTATGTACAAGAATTTAACGTTCTAACACAGCAGGTTTAAATTTCTTTGCTTTTATCTTGGAAATTTAAATTTTGACAAAAAAATTATTGCTTTGCTATGTCTTAGAGAAAGCTACCTACCCTTTTTCACTTGATAGAGTGTCAGATAATTTTTTTTCCTTTTAAAATGATGCCACTGTATGCATATGCATATGCAAATAAGATCAAATTTCCCAATTTCTGTCATTCAAAGAGTTAAAAACCTTAATTACCTTGAATTATCAAAAACATGACAACAAATCTACACATTTGCAAAACATTCCTTTATTATAAATAAATCTCCTTTTTGTATAAAAACTGGCATGCTTCAACCATGGCATTAGACAGGTTCACAACCCAAGGCTACAACCCGGTTCGCCAAGACAGCAGGAGGAAACACACTCATCTCATTATGCAAGGGCGATCCAAAGACAACGGTGAGACAAGAATGAAAAAATTGTCACAACCACAAAAATACTTACAAGTAGAGAACAACAACAAACACTTTGAGTCTCATAGATTTTCTCTTACATTTCTCTTTTTAAATATCTTTTAAAATGTAGTTTGTTAAATCTCTTTTTCAGCCCCACCTTTGCCCTTTTATATATAATTTCTACACATCTTCGGATATTTTTTAACATTTTTTTTAAACGTTTTTAATTTTTTTTTTTTTTGCTGTCCATTGTCCTGTGTTATTTTACTTTTTTAAAGATTTTTTTTTCTTTCTTTAAACAGGTAAGTTCATGGCAGGACCAATGAGCTGAGAGTAGCAGCAAAGCAGGCACACTGACTGGCTGTTTGAGTGGTCCCACCTCTGTGGTTCTGATGGGTAACAAATACAAAATGTCTCATGCTTGGTTTCCATTGGGCGCTCTGTGCATTCACCGGTTTTCGGCAAAATCAGATGTGATCCCCTCCACCTCCTCTCTTACTTGGCTCCCTAGAAGACACGCTCCCTCCCTTCGTAGTCCCTTCAAATGGCATGATTACTGTAGCTGACGTAAGTCGTCTTAGTTGATGAAGCTGTATGAAGACAAGTCAACAGAGAAGTGTAAGAATGCATTTGTAGCAAAATTCAAGTTCAGACAAGGAAACAAAAGAAAAATAAATAAATAATAATATTTGAACTTTTGTTAATCTCACATTGGAGAAGTTTACCTCTTTATTTAACCTATCCCCTTGGGGAGCAGTGGGCTGCCATTGTGCGGGGAGCAACCAGGGGTTAAGGGTCTTGCTCAGAGACCTGGCATACAGCCTGTAGGGATTGAACTGGGTACTTGCAAACTTCTAAGAGCAAAAACTCACTGCTCTAACCACTTGGTCAACACTCCGCTAAAATAGATCACTGGCGATGTTGTCCCATCAGGACACCACCTAAGTTGTTGAGACTTCAGCATGTGCAAAGTTTTGTGTCCCCTCTGTTTTGTCCCTGTTAAACAATGTCTCTGCAGCGGCATAGATGCTTAACCACTTTCCTGTTATGTATGCATTGGGTTTTTGCAACTCATATGGTGCCTTTCAAAAGTATTTATAGCTCTTTAACTTGTTCACGTTGTGTCATCATACAAACAAAGACTAATTCATTTGGACATTTGAATTGAGAAAGCTTCCTGGAGAGGTGGCGAAACGTCTTCAAATCTTGAAAACCAATCCAGTGGATATTTTTTGAATTTTTACGGAATGACTTTGACCTGGATGACTGAGAACCTTCATCAGCAATTCATTTGGAGTTTATGCACTGTAACACTCAACACAAAGTAGTACTCAAAAGTAGGAGGGGCCCAATGTTTTTCAAAACTTTAAATGTAAATCGCAAATTTGTTTTGCATTCAGCTCTTTTTAATCTGATATAATCCTCACTAATAATAATAAAATACCCCCATCAGCCTGTAAAAGTTATTTGTCTAATGAACAGATAACCTCCTACTGTTAGCTAAAATAAAGAGAGAGTTGATGCTCTGCTTCTGTAGAGAAAGGGAAGCTGTTCTGACTGCATTAATGGATGGTAATTCTGGAAGAAAGCATTTCAGAGGATAATGTAAAATATATAGCGAGAGTTAAAATCAAATAGAGTATTGGTGGCTACACATGAAATTTGGTGTTTAAATGCATCTAGGATGGCTATCTAGAAGGAACTCTGCAAAAACAATTAGCAATGTCAGTCACAGAATACGTGAAGCTGCTGGAGTCCTACCCTCAAATTAAAAGGTGTAACATTTGCTGTCAAGATTTATCTGTGAAAATTTACATCATCATTACAGCTCCGTGAAAAAACCCCCAAAACATCTGAAACGTACTGATGGGGAAATGACACGATTTAAAACTGGGTTCAAAATTTGAATCAAAAGCACTTATTTTTGCCACCATTGCTAGGGGATATTTTATGCTGACAGAATATTGGATTCTTTAGAGCAGGCATCCCCAAACTCGGTCCTCGAGGGCTGCCTTCCTGCAGGTTTTAGAGGTTTCCTTGCTCCAGCACAGCTGATTTTAATTGAAAGCTGATTAACAGGCTTTAGCTCTAACGCAATGATTATAATTAGCTGTGCTAAAGCAGGGAAACCTCTAAAACCTGCAGGACAGCGGCCCTGAAGGACCGAGTTTGGGGATGCCTGCTTTAGAGTGTCCTCTTCGAATTATTTGATTTGTATCAACAATAATAGTGGAAATATTGTATTTTAGTAGCATCTTTCTTCTGACAGGAACTTTGTGGATTTCCAGTGATAACAGGTACAGAAAAAAACAATTCTAACTTTTATTAATGCTTATCATTTTGATTTATACAGATAATGTCAAAATCTGGAAAGGTATCCTGAGCCTCTAAATCAAATCCAGTCCTAGAAGCTAGAGCTACTATCTCACAAGATTTTTCCAACATCAACTGAATACAGACATTAGCTTCAGTGTTAGAAAAGAGATGAATGTAAAAGCTGAAGCTCTCCAGCAATGTATTGGACACTGGTTCTCATTTTAGGGCCTCAGGGACAGCTGCCCTGCATGTTTAAAGTGTCTTCTTGCTGAGAAACCCCGGACTGATGTGAATGTATAATTAATAGACTTTGGCAGCACTTGATGGCTGCTGAGGAGGTCATGCAATCTTTTCTATCAGGTGTGCTGCAAGAGAGATGCATCTAAAGCATGCAGGGTCGCTGTGAAAATTCTTCTGATGAAAGCTAGGGCACACTCACTGATGTATGCTGAGGTCACTGGGTGTTTCAGGTCAGGGAGCCCAGCCTGTGCCCTGGCAGCTTGATCACAGTTCTGCTCTATCTCCTTCTTTTTCCACTGATCCAGAGTGGAGTGTAAGGTCTGCAGAGAGGCTGGACCTTGATTTCACAGGAAGGTACCCAAACATCCAGTCATTTTGCTGATAAGGCTGTCATACTTCACTTTAGGCCTTAATATCTTTTTTTGTCCCAGCATGACAACTCTCTCGATATGAAGTAGCAGTTTTATTAATGCAGACAAAATAAGGACCTAAAATATTCACACAAGTATGAGTGAATTCCCTTTTTTTCTCTGTACATATGGCTTGTTCTTTAGCCTTTGTAACGTGTAGAGCTGTATCTGTGCACTCATGTCAACTTTTGTTACTTTGAGGATAAACCCAACGAGAAAAGATATACTACCTGATATTGGCTGCTTACAGGAAACTCTGCCTCTTGAGACTTAATTGTTTTCTTCCAGGATGTAGCTAGTACCATTAGCAAAATATCTTCAGGCTAATACCTGCTCTCTTACTTGATATCCAACTGATTAGAAATCTCTCCAGCTATAAACAAAAGTTCACTGGAGCCTCATTTTCCTAAACATCAATGGCGAAGCCAAGCTCACTGCATAGGAAGTTCAAAATTATATCATTAAACATTTTAGAGAATATGGATGCTACTGTCAAAACACATTCATGACTTCACTTAACCATTTTTTTGTATCTCTTTAAGAGAACAGCGATTGCCCTGAAGATGGTTTGTTAAAGTTATTGGCCACAACCAGGAAGAGAACAGTACTGTATGAAGAGGTGGAATTTCTTAAAAAGTAGCCAATCACAGGAATTTGATTTCCTCCAGCAAGCTCTCATGTGTGTATGGCTCTAAAAATCAACTCATTTTGCAATTATTAATTGTTGACTTGAGTATACAGACTGTGATTATGCTAAAATTGTAAAAAGAAATATTGAAAAAGTTTAGATAAAAAACCTTTGATTATCCAGAACTCTTTAGTGGTGTAGTTGGAACAGTTAATCAAGTAGGAAAGCATTGTTAGTTGCAGCGCTACATGTTTGTGAGATTGGGGTGATGGTGGTACTAAATCTGCATGTGGAGAGTATTTATTATGCAACTGCACTTTGGCTACATTCACACTGCAGGCAAATTAAACACATTTCAGATTTTTTCACCTCCCAAAGAAATAATGTAATGCATGTCTGATAAAGCTTCTGCTCCACAAAAGCCAAAAACTCATTGTGGTGTGAGTAGTTTTTCTTTCTCACCTTTCTCCATTTTATGATGCAAAAAAAAAAAAAAAAAGGAAAAAATATTGTTGGCTCCTACTGTTGAACAATTTATAATAACACAGAAATGGTGACATCTATTACTTATCTAAACAGTGCACTGCTGTGTACATAGTCCTTCTGTGCATGTGGGTCGCATTGGAGCCATGGACTGTTTGGACTGGACTCGAATGATGGCTACATTAAAGCAGCAGTCTGAGTAACTATGCAAAGGAAATTAGGAATCGAGCATCAAAACCTGCTGTGTGAATATTGCCGTCGTAGCCCCTTACAACAGAATGTCAGGTTTGATACCTGCAGCACTCGCAGCTGTCACTTCTATGCAGTTTAAGCCCTGATCATGCTGCAGAGTGGATGTTGTTTAGGGCTCTAATGAAGTTAACAGCTAGCTTTCTGGGTTTAGATCTACAACAGCTGGCAATGACAATACAGAGGCTCTCTGTGATCATTTAGAGCATCTGATTGTGACACCAGCAGTATCAGCCTCTCCCTGGAGCTTCTGGGAAGCAACTCAATATGTGCTTAAGGGGCCCCCTTTCCTGGCTCAGGGGGGTTGTTGCTTAGCCTCCTCTACAGTTCTAGCAGTCTTTTTTGGTAGCAACGCAAATATTAAGGTTAAGAGGCTGAGCTCGTAGATGATGATAAATAATATAGTTATGTATAATATATTACATTTCTGACTGTATATCCCTGTAATTAATACACACTGTAGCTTTAAATGTATCTAATAGGATTCAGGATTGTTTGAGGTGATCAAGGATTGTTCCCTGTGCCAATACCTGTGTATTTCATTTAAACCTGGTCCTCAATGCACACTGCCCTGCATGTATTAGATGTTTCTCTGTTTTAGATGACAGCAGGGCAGTGCACGTTAAGAACCAGGGACTGCCATATACTCTGTTATACAAAGTTAATTGTTTGCATATATTATTTGGGGTGTTCAAAACTGTTTCCGCACTATGTTACATTCATAACTATTCCCACTGTTTAACTCAAGTTAAAAAATATATATGTACTACTCTAAGATCACACACAGGCATGTGAAAACCCTCTTTCACTGATACATTCTGATAATGGGGTTAGCTAGTTCAATCCATAATGAGGCTTTTGACATGGACGTGGCAGTACTTCACACCATGCTGTTTAGAAATTGGCACCACGGCAGGAAAGAAAAAGTGAGTCATGAAATTTAATTGAAAACTAACAAAAAACAAATTAATGAAAAAGGTTCAAACACTGAACTCATTTAGGGATAGGTTGTATTTGTTTGTTTGTGCATCACTAATCTACGAGGACAAGTAATTAACAAAATATTTTGAATGCATTAAAAACAGTGGGTGGTTGTGAATAACCGTCCTTACTCTGGAATCTGTTTGCACCCATTATAGGCAGTTGCCATGGCCTGTCATATGAAAAATATTATTTTACATTTAATAAAAATATTGCTGACCCTATCTGTGAACAGTTTAACGGTTTAACACTAAAATGACTTTAAACTAACAAAACTAATACATGTTTTCTGTATTATCAGAAGGTTACCAACAATTCTGTGTTTAACAACAAATAGAATGTGTCAATTTTATTTTTGTTGTTGTTGTTGTGCTGCAATGCTATTCAAATGTATTTTTCCAATCTGTCAATTGTAATACAGTTCCTTTTTAATGTTTAACCGCAATGAAAAAGAATTTAATCCATGAAGTGGTTTTCTTGTGGTTTAGATGTGTAATTATAAAAAAAATGGTGTTCTCTTACTCACTGTTGGTCTCCATGCTCTCACATAGCTCGGTCTTGACTTCTCCATTTGGTCGGTCTCCCTTCTGGGTCAGCTTTCCTGACATGGTTGCTGCAGTAACGATTGCCTGTAAAGATTCAAAGAATCTATGATGAACCTAAGAAATAAGTTTTCATTATTTTTCCACCTTGAAAATTTTTTTATCACAAACTTCATATGCCAACACAACATACTGCACAATTGGAGGCTTTTTGAATTTGTAACCAATCCAAATCAAAGAGCTTTTATTCCTTCAACCTAAACGACTGGTTTTCAAAAGTCATCTTACTCATATCTTTAACAATAAATGAAAGAAATAATCCAATGAGAATTTGTGGCAAGAAAAACAAGTTCACAGACCAATGACTTCTAGTCTGAGTGGGCAAAATTATCTTGTGCTCAAACATTACCTCAAAAACTTACAGCTGCAAAAGGTGTTTCTGGGCAACTGAATACAAATACACTTTTTGCATATCTATTAAATCTTAAAATAAGGTTGCCATTAAAGAGGTGTGAATACTTTTGTAGAACACTGTAACTTCAAACCCAGGATTTCCAGTACTGGCCAAGTAATCTTTTTTTTCTGCTGCCTCATGTCTGTCTCTCTGACTTCACTAAATCCCCAGTGTGTGGTTCTATGCACTCACAAATGTAATCCCAACACCTGTTTGAAAAGTGA
This sequence comes from Cyprinodon variegatus, assembly GCF_000732505.1. Lineage (NCBI taxonomy): Eukaryota > Metazoa > Chordata > Actinopteri > Cyprinodontiformes > Cyprinodontidae > Cyprinodon > Cyprinodon variegatus. Next base: position 959,913 of record NW_015150667.1, read on the forward strand.
AGCCAATTCATCATTTCAGACAGCCTCATATCATTTTTTGCAGCTTTGTGTCCTCCATTTTGCACACTGTTTTTTTTCTTATTATTCTTGCAAATAAGAGAATACCAGTAATATTCACAATTTGGGCAATTCAATTAGATTTTGATTCACTTCAGTTTTCTGCATATGAGTTTTCCTGTCTGTAATTTAGCAGTAGTTCAGGATGTGAAATTTGAAGCTCAGCTCACCTTGAAGCTGCGTTTTCTTTTGGGGACGTTCTGCTCTGGGTGGAAGAGGATGATGTAGACCTTAGGCATGTAGAGCATCCCCAGAGATACGGAGGCAGAAAGGCTGAGAGAGATTGTCAGGGTGGTAGTTTGGATATACATCTAAGACAAGAAGGATACATACAGAGAGGGAGAAAATGAGAACGATTTATCTCTGAAATACTAAAAAACAAAACAAAAAAAAGAAAACTCAATAACAGGAAGTTGAGGAATAATCTAAAAGAAAGATTGGTTACAGATTTTAAAAAATCCTGAAACTTCTGCATCGAGTCTCACTGACACAGGATGGGCGATAATGACACCAAAATGGTGTTTGTCTCAAAGTGATACTGTACATATCTCCTGCAAAAAGAGACATGATATAGAGCAAGGTAAGACATCATGCATTACAGTTAAGCTCTATATTATTCATAACCCTGGCAGATATATATATCATTAATGTCACCTTTAAATGTTAACATCTGTCTTCTGACTGGAAATAATTTACAACTTTACTTTGGAGGTACCTAGCTAGGCCCAAATGATATTATAAAGGAGCTGTGTGGTGAGGTAAAGATGGTGAGGATTCCTTTCATTCTCAAAATCTTTGAGCCCAGTACTGAAGAAAAAAATTATTAAAAGTACTAATGGAAACATGGAAACGAATGACCAAAAATTACAAGATTAAATACCGGTAGCTAAAATAATAATATCCACAAAGTTCTTTAGAGATAGTCTAATTTTCTGTGAGAAACAGACTTATTGGTCAAACTGCAAAAAATACAGAAGTGCTTAACTTATGTTGCACTAAATGTCCAAATAAGATACACTAGATTAATCATTTTAATAATCTATTCCCAAATACAATACCATATGGCAAGTTTAGTTGAACAGATTGACATTATCCTTCCAACACACTCCACCAAATTCTCCCATGTGAGATGAGCAACTGACACTCAACATGCACACCCAGAGCCAAAGAGCAAAAGACAGCATTTGGACTATCCAAGCCTCAGGGGAGCCGTATCGACAAACTATTCCATCTTGAACCTTGCATTGTGCTAGATCACTTCCACATGAGTTCGGGCCAGTTGAAAATCTGAGGCAGAAACTAGAAGACACCCCCACTGTTAAAGTATGTATTGTCGTTGTTGTCCCCACAATTTTATGGGTCACATCAAGTAACCAAGTTTGGATAAAGTTGGACTATCATGGGACCAGAAAGCAACAGAATATTGTCAACTTTCAGGGCTTGACTTATTGATGAGTGACATACTCATCCCAAACTATACCTTTTCATTTATTTACCTGAGAGTTGAATAAATTCACATTTTCAGACAGTTATTTTAAACTGTAGGCTGCAGAGGCTGAAAATCATAGCCTTTTCTGTTAAGTGTTAATAGATTTATGTACATCTCACTAAATTTACCAGTTTTACTAAATAGAATCTGTTCTGCCAAATAAAAGTGAAAAAAAAAACATAACAAAAACAGAAATTCTTCTGACACACACAATACAATGGACTGAACACTGCCCACAAGTCCTTGGTAAGTTTCAGAGAGTAGTTTGGAGGAGGACAGATGTAATGATGGGCTTCACCCACAATCCTGACACAGCTGACAAGCTCTCAAGACATGGGGCTTATCAGGCGAGTGCTACCCTCAGTGTATATAATATGGAGGTGGAAGAGTAAAGGACAAGTGTGGTAAAAATGGAAGATCGCCAGAAGAGAAAAGCAATTGAGAGGTGGCAGGGAAGAAGGAAACAAGACACCAAAATTGTTGTTTTGGGACAATCTAAGTGCAAAGAATAGGAGAAGAAAGTTACTTGTAGAGGCAATGGTAAGGAGAGAAAAGGACAAATGAAATAAAAGTGCACAAAGTTGTGAAATTGCAGTGTTGGACAGAGAGACATAAAGAACACAAGGGAATGTCTAAGACTTCACATCTACCTCAGTTATTGAAAATCTTAAAAGCGTGGTTTATAACTATTATATCACAGTAGAGATTTTACTGAGGATCACATCCATGTTCACGGTTTCTTTGCAATAGAAATAGGAGAGAGATGTAAAGGAATTATAAAGCTAGAAAACTTGCTTTCAGGTTAGCTATTTTTAACAAGATTTGCAATATCAACTTTTGTTGCTTTTTTTTCAACCAAGTCATTGTTAGCTAATTACCTGGGTAAGATCTTAAAATGCTTATTGTATCCCAGGATCATCAGTTGCTAGGACTGCAAATGTTGTTTTCACTTCAGGATTAAAAAACTAAATAAACAAATGAAACCATTTATGTGAATAGGAATAGTCTAATAAACAGCCATCCATCTTTCTCCAATTCAAGATTTGATTGTTGGGGTAAGTCTTCCAGAAGGGTGTAGTTACATAAAGTGTAATTTCAACTGTGACATGAGGGCAATTTGAGACACCTGGACAGAGTCTGTGTTGTCCCAGAACAGAAATGAAGATTCCAGCACTAAATCTGAAGCCATCTGTTCAACAACAGATTTTATTTTCCTCTAAAAACTTGAATTTAAAAAACAAATGAGTGTTTACTTATGCCATCAACGACTCTTTGTTTAAGGTTCTCAAAAAAATTTCTCTCCTTTATAGTTTTTTTTTTTTCAATTTCTGAACTAACAGGTTTACTAGTATCTCCCATTTGTTTTCAGTAATTTGTAAATACATTTTATAATTTTAGAACAAGGTAAAGACCATATTGTTTATTAATAAAGAAAACTTCCCCAGCATTAAAAAAGGTTGACCTCCCCTTTGATCATAATAACACGTTTTGGGGGTTGACACATTGTTTAATATACATAAAAGAAATTTGTTTGTGTTTTTTTTTCTTTGAATTAAATCTACTTAGTGCTCACCCAAACGTCAAAGCGTCAGTTAAAAACAAAATACGAAGGTTTTTTTTATTATTGTTATTTGAATTTATTTAATTTCTCACTTTAATAAACTATAGTGGCCTTAGCCTTAATGTTCCAAACTCAGATTGGTTTCCATTAAAACTAACAAGAGCTATAAGACTATAAGATTCAGATAAAAGAGAATTCACAATGTAGCAGGAATAAAAACTAAACTCCTGAGGCTCTAATGACAGCTTACACTCCTCACATACAAGCCACTAAAGTCTTTTTACAAATAAAGCAGTAAAATTACCATGTCAGAATCTGCATTATTACTATTTTCCGACATTTTGTTCACACATTTCCTCAGCAAACTGCTCCAGAAAGAATGGAGGTGATATTCGTATCAGTGAATTGCTGCAAAGGAACAGATGGAGAAAGGAATAGAAAAAAAAAAACATTTTCACACCCAGAAAGCAGGGTTATTCAGAGCTCAAGAAATAAAAGGAAAGATGCAAAGGACAAATGGAGAATAGAGAATAAATAGAGGAACCAACAGAAAAATAGCTTAACACTGCAAAGAAAAATATTGTTCTCTAAAAAAGGGGATTTTTATCACCATATGAGCAGAAAGCTAACTCCATTGCATCTAGTCTTTGGCTAAAAGTTATGGCCTCCAACAAATATAAAATGTCATTAAACCTCAATGTGTTTCATTGTTAAATATAGTAGTGGCAGTATTTTGCTTTGGAATGCTTTTCTTGCACTGGGACATGAAACCTATTAGGAAATTATAGGAATATGGATATAATAAACCTAAAGAGGCTGGATGATAGCAGAATGTACAGTATCTATTGCAGGATAACAATCCGAAACATAATGTGTAAAGAATGACCCACTCAAAGTCAAGATATAAATACAATCTAGAGCCTTTAAAAATTGCTATTTGTGGATGAAAACGCTGCTTGTGCTTTATGTATTCAAAAGAAAAAAAAAACTTTAGATGTGCAAAGACAAAAGAAACACTAAAGAAACTTTACAGTAATGGCAATAAGAACAAACAAAAATTTACAGATATGTAAATATAAACACACTGCTCTTACTTTTTTAAATGGCAACCGTATAATAAAGGAAATGTTTTTTTTTTTCTTATACTTTGTAAATCCCTATGAATTACACAGACTATGTCTGCTGGTCAGTTAATCATCTTTATGTTTTTGCATCAGTGGTCCCTGTTTAAATATTTTTGCAGAGGCGTAAATTGTAACAGAATTTAAAAACACTTTTACCTCATTAAGAGGACACTATTAGCTGAACTTTCCTGGTTTAAACAAACCAAGTTTGGCTTTAATGAGAATAGCCACTATAAAGGCTGCTACCTGACAGCAAGCACAGGCAGGTCCAGAAGCTCCCACTTAAAGTATTATTCATTGCTCTAGTCCCCGACATCTTCCACCAATGTACAGTAAGTCCCTATTACTCAGTGTCCATGTAAGACGGTAATTCATGGGACACACTACTGATTGTGACAGGCAGTTTAATAGTTCGACCACACATTAATGGGCGCAGAGGGAGCTGTCTTCTCTCATCCGGCATGTACAAGAGCTGAAGCATTACAGCTAATGTAAATAATTAGTCTGACTTGGTGTGTGCTCAAAATGTCACTCAAGACTATGGTATGTTATTAAAGAATAAGATGGAAGCACATTAAGCAATTTTACACTTACGCAAACTTCAGATTCCGAAGGCTTATACATGCATGGAACAACGAGTAAATTTCACTATGTGTCACAAGTAATTCTTTGTGGATATCTGCTTGGCAACACTTCAAACTCAGTGAACAGTATTACTGTTGTAATTTAATTACTTCTCATCAAAGCCCTGCTGTATGATCAGAGGAGACATTTTGTAGAAGGATGTTTTGTGGTTTACCTCAATCTTTCCATCCACTCTAACCAGTCTCCCTGTCCCTTCTAAAGAAAAGCACAACTATAGCATGATGATGTCATCCCCATGTTTGATGAGTGTTCGAGGAACATCACTTGTTTTTTCTCTGATAGATTTTTTTTTTTTTTTCAAAGAAAGCTTTTGTCTCGGTCTTACCAGAAATGTATTGTGTAGAAGTTCAAAATACGGTCAAGTAGATAAGGAAAAAAGATAAAATCAAAAAAAATCCTGTAATGATTTAAGCACCATTAAAAGTATAGTGGAGGATGTTATTTTTCCGGTTGGATCATCAAAATAAGTTGTCCCTCTAATTGGACGTAAGGCCGTCCTATGCCCTCTTCGACATTTTCACTTACTGATGGTGAGTCTGACATAGTGGAAATCTTACAAATCTTTTAAACAAGCCGGGAACATGAGGAGAAATGGGCTCATACATGCTCTTGCACATGTTTAATAGGTGTTCCCTGTCAGGAGCAGGTACAGGGTTGTGCATGTGCATTTTTTTTTTTTTTTAAAGCAGAGAGGCCAGGTTTTTTTTTTAATTCACAAAAATCCTCCACTGTACCATTAAAGTTTAGATACAAAATCCAATATAAGTCAGACATCCCGGGTCTCCCTGATATCGATAGTTGTTCACGGATGCCCGTGAGTCGGATAAATTGTCACGGATTTTAGACTTTGCAAGGCGGTGTTTTTTTTTTATGCAAGTGAGAGCTTGCGGGCCACACAATAATTCATGCATCATGTGTGGTTTAGAACTACTGCGATTGCGCAGACACAACAAGAGAGAGCGGGGTGTAGGGAGCAGGTTGCTGGTGAAACCTGTGCAGCGTTTCTGTCCAAAGCGATGCTCTAGCGTTCAAGACAACTGGTTGTTAGATAGCTGACTGGTCAGAAAAGTTTAAGGTTACTCTCACCTAGCTACCACTCAAAGCTGTGCATCCTGTGAAACAGCAGAGGTTGAATCCACTTGTAAAAAACGAAAATATCGGACTAATTTTACAGCTGAATATACTAAAGTATATCCACGTCTAGTGAAGGTGAGAAACATTGGCAGATCTAGACCAAATGTACCAGGGGGCCAGGAGGGGGCCAGCGTGTTTTATGGGGGCACAGAAAAGCATGAAACAAAAAACAGGGCAAGGGATTCAAATATATTAAGAGAGCTGCATGAAGAGAAAATTCTTTTCAATTACGTTTAATAAAAATTATATTTCTTATGAGGTCAATATACATTTATAATTTAGGAATTTTACATATTTTTGACTTAAGTTAAAGTTATAAGCATCTCACTGAAATGACTTTTTGGAACTTGGGATGTCTGCTAAGTATACGAAATAAATACAAGCATAAATATTATGAGATAAAGTAAGAATTAATAGTAGACTATTGAAATCATGATTTTACTTTCACTCACCTGAGTGAAAGGCTGATTGCCTTACAATTTAAAACTTGTCTATGGCTGCCATAACCAGTAGAGGTGAGTATTGGCATGAGTGTTGCGATTCGATACATGTCGCGATACTTGGGTCACGATACGATATTATCACGATATTGCAGTATCACCATATATTGCCATATTTTCCCCAGCTATCAAAATCAAATGATGAGATAAAACAGCAAGTGCTGTATATTTTCATCAGAAAATATTGATTAGGTATTATTATCCATGTTGTTTGGGGTTTGCTTCCACTGTGACTGCCTCAAATACAGATTTGGTGCTGCACGCACAGTTAAAGGGCTCCACAGCGCTTTCTGCCAGAGTGGTGGTGCAGAGGTAGCCCATTTTCCCATCAATGTTTTATGTAACCATTTTTTTTTTTTTTATCGATACTAAGAAGTGAAAGATCGATATTATATTGGGCAGCCGAATATCACGATATATGGCCAAAACGATTATTTCCCACACCCCTAATAACCAGGACGACTGAGAATTCACACAGACAGGTATCTAATGTTTTGTTTGTTCCTTGAATATCATTCATGTAATTTTTAATCTTTTACCCTTAAAAATATTCAGTAAAGAGGACCAATTTTACTTATTTCTAAGACCTGTGAAAAATAGGAAACTTCTAAGCAATGGATAAAGAAATGACTTGCAAAATACTTGATTTTTACATCTGATAATCCAAGCAAAGATAAGTTGCAAGTTCCAGTGCTGTATCTGCAATAGCATCAACTCTTTTCATGCCTAAGACAAAGGGTGTGAAAATTAAGAAGCTCTGGAAAGTTATATGTTTGGCTTTCAATTTATAGAAAGAGAGATGGAGAGGAGAGATTTGGAGGAAAAGAATAATTAAGATTTAATGCAGAAACTTTTCAATGTAAAAAACAAAAAGATAAAACACACTAAAAAGGAAAAAAAAAACAATGCTGAGAAAAAATATTGGCCTTGGGGAGAGAGAACGATGAAAGCAGGGAAGAGCGAGCAGAAGCTCAGCAACAGAATTGAGAAACAAAGTCCTGTGTCACTTGTTGCCCTGGGATTCTTGTTTAGGAGTCGATGAAAATCTTTTCTAAGGAGAGTGACATGGAGAGCTCTACAGTTCAAGATCAACACTGCTTCAGACTCCCTTTATCACAGCACGAGGTATTAGCAATCAATTATGGCATGTTGTTACTTGACATTAGTGTCACTTTACCAATTAAGTATTTTGAAGCTATGCTAAAGCCAAGCTTTAATCAAAGCAAACTGGGAGTATTATAACAACTCTTAAAGCTCAGCTTTTTCTTTTTTCTTATGCATTTAAGTCTCATTTACTTTATCTTTTGCTTCATTAGACCTTGCTCTTCTTGCTATTATCTATTCTCCCTTTTAGCTCTGAATCATTTAATGAGTCAAACAAAGACAAGAAAGGGTGTCCTTGGTAGGCAGGTGTCTGACTAAGGCAAATGCTTTGGAAGTAGGGTGACTTTGCAAAATGCTGGAAGTCAGGCTGTCAGTTAAGAAGTCAAGATCTTCAGAATTTGAAATCCAAACTTCAATGCTTCTGTAACCCAAACACAAACATAGAGGTGGGCTCTTTAAAGCCCAGCAGC
>NW_015150667.1:968735-972468 GCF_000732505.1 Cyprinodon variegatus
AGCAAAAGTTCAATTTTTCCATCTCAAGCAGCAGCACGTCAGATGCTTAAACGCTCCCAACGCGCTGCTTCAGCTGCTCAGACGCGCTGCGCCTGCTGCTCAAAACGCGCTGCGGCACCTTTTGCTGCGCCTTGACACGCGTCAACCATTGACTTTGCATGTAAATTTGCTGCTTCTGCTGCGCCTGCTGCGTCCGGTGTGAACGCAACATTAGGCATTAACCTTGAACTTATTTTACTGTCCTGATGCATTTATGACTGTTAAGTATTGTAGCTGAACCCTCAGTAACAAAGAAATGGTTGCAAGTATAACAAAATGGCCTCCTTGGTTTAAAAAAAATAATGATTTTCTTGACAAAGACACCTAGGTTTTTTTCCTACTCGAAAAGGGTAAAAAACGTATCTAAAATAATTTGAGTATGCTATAGTATTTTTAGTTGTTTTAGGCCTTTTCACACAGACTTATTGGCAGTAATGGCGGTGGTTTGTGGGGGATTCCTCCTAAGCTTTGCCATTAGCCCGGCTCTGCAGCCTGGCTTCTTCCGTCTCACACATCTCTTCCTCTGGCCTGGCCAGGTAAGTGAGCCCGCTGTTGTTTTGTTTATATTTGCCTGTAGCACTACGCAGCTTTTTAAATGGTCAAGAATGTCTGTATTTATTTATTTATTTATTAATTTTGTGACTGCGGCTCCAGCAGGCATTGGCGGTCGTAGATGCAGGATTAAGGCCTGGTTTGTAGCGTTTTGAACTGCATATTTCGTGGAATTGACCAGACCTCTTCTTGGCCGCTGCCTTGAGGCATCGCAAAGAAAATGGTTGGAATTGATAAGATTTTCATGATTCCGATTCCCTTATCGATTCTGTGAAATGATTTGATTCCTTATTGATTCTCTTATCGATTCTGTGAAACAATGAACTTGGTAAGTGCATTATGATATTCATCTACCTTTGCCTGGGACATTCTATTTCTGCCTGTCTAGGTGAAACAGAAGGCAATGTATGGGAGCTGCCAGCCTCTGAGCCAGCCAGGCTATCCATCACGTCAGAGTCATCTAAATCTAATGTAGAATGTATTGCCACTTTGTACTGATTGCAAAGCGCCTTGTCGTCATCTTTCTTTTCATTAAAATGAAGCAAAACTTTCAATCGTTTTGAGCACTTTTGTTTTGCTTTTGTAGACTTCAGTCACATCATACTTGCTTACTGAATGCCGTGTGTACCTTGCGTACAAAACTTGACGTAAGTCGTGCTGCCGAGCTACCCAGCTCTGGTGCTGGGAATAGATAAGTGAACCGTTAAGTGAGCTGCCAACGGTGCCATGGAATTGGAACACACGGAACCTGTTCTGAACAGGGACCGGTTTTCGTTTCCCATCCCTAGCCAAGAAGATTGCAATGATAATGCTGTCATAATCTCAGCACTGATGAACAAACACCTGCTCAGCTCAGCTTCATTCTCATTACTACTCATCTGATCCACCTGCACCTATCAGTATATAACCAGCCTTCAGACCAAAAATCAGTGCTAGATTATTTTGAACCATTGGTGAGATTTATTCTAGCATTCTGATTCCAAACTTCCTGTTTCTGATCCTGCCTGATCCCTGTCTGACCTGACTGCCTGCCTGACCCTGATCTGTATGGCTGCTGGCCTGGATTTCCCTCTGATGCTTAATCTGACTTCTGATCATCTGGCTCTGACCTTAGACTTCGCCCTCGACTATGGATTCTGGTTTGTCCTCCTGTTCCTCCCGTCAACTATTGTCTTTATGGTTCTGATCCTCTGCGAGACAACAGATCATCGAAACTTAGTTGGATTTATTTCTTTCTGACCCTCAACAGCAACATCAGCGCTACCATCAACCAGCTCAAACCTAACCTCATGGACTAAGAGAAGGTTAGTGAACAATACGTGTGTGATTGCTGCACATCGTGAAGTTAACCTGGTCACTAATCTTCTGTCTCCATTTCAAGAGGTTCCTGCCCTAGTCGCTGGGACTACCTGCAGCAGTTTCATTTCAGTAAACTGTGTTAAGCTGGTTGCCTGGTTTGGATTTTAGATCCATCTGTTTTGATCATTACACATGCAAGCATACTCATAATTGTGGCATGAAAAAAAAAAAGACTTGATCTATCGCATACAGTTGATTTTAGAAGAAACTTTAAAAGCCTCTCCAGACCCGGTGCAAGACAGGCCGCTACAGGAAATCCTTCCTATCGACCGGCATTAACATCTACAACAGGAAAAATAAAAGACATTTTTAATTTCCCTTTTGGAAAAAAGGTTTACATTTATATTCAATAAAAACAGTATATTTTGCTAAGTTTATTTAACTGAAAAAAGCATGGGAAGACTAAGAAGAATATCAAAACCATCAGTTTATGACCACACAAAAAAGGCTACAAAGGTGTCTGCTTGTGAGAAACACATTTCTGCTCTAAAAGTGACAAAGAAAGGTGAGAAAGGTGTGTTATTTTTCGAAATCTTTACACATTAAAAAGGTGGCTTTTGAGTTACTTTTTACTGAGCTTGTTAAAACCTCAAGTTACACAGTTTCACACACATATCAGCACACACACATTTCAAACAAGGTGATCATGGTCAAAGGGATTAAAAAAAAAACTGTGACAAGACAAGACTGTCTTGCACAATATTGCAACTTTGTGTAAGTGTAACTAATTGGGCTCAGGCTCACTGGTCACAAGTGCCTTATTACCTTCTACGAAACACGAACGAGATATTTTTTCCTCTCTATCTAATCCATGCAGCTGTTGAATCTCTGTGGATGAAAAAATGCAAAGGTTTTTTCTTATAATATAGCAAATCTGTTTTTCTAATGCTGAAGCCTATTAGTTCCAGATCTTATTAACTTGTAAATCTGAATGTTTTTTTTGCCCAAAGTCAATTTAATTCAAAGTTATATGTAATAAGTTTACTGCTGAGGATAGACCAGTTGCCAATAACTCGTTTTCTGCGTTATTCACTTTAAACTAACATGATAGAAGTCCCTGTGTTCACAGCTACATCTAATCAAAACACTAAACTAAATCCTACCTTAAAAATAGGGTTGGATTTATTTCTGCTGCTGTGTTGTAATGAAGAGCTGTGAGTTTTAAGATATGTGTGCCATGTACAGACATCAGCACACCAAGTATTGCGATTTAATAGTCTATACACCATCTGAAAATGTATGGACATAGCTTAAACTGTCAAATAACAACAGACCTCAACATTTTGGGAGGATTTTAAATAAGTCCAACACAAACAATATATGAGGAGGAAAGAAAATGATACATGGTTAATTTATTTTTGCAAATATAAAACTGTATAGTATGGGATGCAGTTATATTTAATCCCTCAGCCCAGAGTCCATACTTTGACTTAAATTAGAGCAACAGGTGTTTTTTGTGTACTTCTCTACTAGCCTCTCAAATTAGAGCCTGGAATTTCTGTCAATTCTTACTTGCAAAAATAAATCAGATTAGACAAAGGGCATCTGTGAATATATATTTTTTAAATGACATCTTGTAGATTTAAAAGGAAATTAAGAAAACCTTATAGGTGGTACATTAAGGATAGAAATGTACTTGCAAGATAATAACACAAGTTTTATATGCTTTATTTTTTTTTTTTTTTTTTTTTTTAAAGAATTATAATAAACATTTACATCAAATATTATTAAAGGCATCAGTGTAGCTGGACTTCTTTTCAGGAAACATCTGCTGCATTTTCCC
>NW_015150667.1:972809-979081 GCF_000732505.1 Cyprinodon variegatus
TTTCCAAGATACTAATTAATTATGGAATCACCCGCCTATTTGTTTTAATTTATGTATCTTTTTTTAAACCATAAATAAAAAATAAAATAAAAAAAGGAATCACCTGCCATACATACATATGCATCCTAGAAGTATATTAATCTCTATTTCAGTTTAAAGTTGGGATTTTAGGATTTACACTAATTAATCTAGGTGTATATATTAGCAATGAGCGGTTATATGGTTGAGTAATTCAGTAAACTGCATTTTCATTTCAACCAGTTTCAAGACATTAAATCTACTTTTATTTCCTGTGTAAAATCTATATTTCACTGCATTAACAGTAATAAATTTGTATATGAAACCTGAAAATTATCTAACAAATATTTGCATGCAAGTTGTAAATTAAAAAGACTATAAAAGAATATTTTAATGAAGGATTAATTATTGTTTTTAATAATGGGGAGCTGTAAAATATTTTCTTACACCTTTGTGTTCTACGGTACCTTTTCTTTTTAGGTGCTGCATTTTCAGAAGTGCTAAAGACTACAGCTAGTGCAAATCATTTGGCTCATTTGGCATTTAGTACTTTCCAGTTTTGGTAGATTCATAGCCAACTTTTTCAGGTATAATAAGAGGACATCTGTTACAGGATGTTAATTCATACCAGTCTTAAAAACATGTCATTCAACTGGGGTAAATTGACTTTGAGCTGAAAAGGACGTGTGAAGCTGCTACTTAATTACTTTACAATTTGGTCTTACACAAAAGAGAACTGGAAAATTGAACTGTTTTTTGAAATGAAAGCATAAAGATTTCCAATTAATTTTAAACAAATATCTGAGCCAATCATTTTAGTGAGAGGTATTCTGGGAGTTCCTTTCAGCTCCGATTAAAATATTCATGTTTCACCCAAAAAAAAAACTAAAAACAAAAAAACCTGATGTCACTGGGTAGTCATTTTGTCACTATACTGCATTACAGTCTATTTCCCTGCACTTATTTCAGTAAAGGATATATTTTAAACCTCTCCATAATGGAACACTCTGAATCGCAAAGGTTTCACTTTTTGGGATTCTCTGAGTTAAGCTAAGTGTTTACATTTTCCAGGATACAGACATGAAGACAGACGATTACAGTTAATTATGCTAACTAACACCAACTATGTCATTCACTAAAATGTAGAATTTATATAGTATTTAATTCTTTAACAATAGTTAAAATTTGTTTAACATCAATTTATATACAAAATGAGATTTCTGCTACTGGGACTAATGGACGCTAATTCAGGTAAGGCTGAAACTATATATTTAAGCACTTAAATATATAGTTCCAGAACAGATTGGTTATATTAAAGTAGCTTTAATCTAAGTTTAAGTATATTATTTCTTTCCTACATACCTCATTGTTAAGCTCCAACAAAGAAAATGTAAATTGTGCTTTATGTTTGCATATTTATGCTTAAAATAATTGGGAGTGATTAACTTTATTACCTTTATTAGGTTTGAAGTAATTATTATTGACTTGAAATTGAAAAATATTATCCTATATTAAGTTCATCAATCAAGCATTAGCAAACTACCGTGAAATGTGACATTTGTGATGCAAGTTGAAAGACTCCTGTTGAGCAAAGGAAAATACATATATCCACAGCGAGTGCTTTGGCAGGATGAAGCAAAAATGGTTGCCTTTTGCTTTGCAGGAGACATAAGATAAGTCCCCCTCATTAAGGACACCTGGAGCAGAGCAGGAGACATAGCTCACATGGAGAGAGAAGAAAAAAGGGAAGACGAACGAAACAGACAAGAGAGAAATAAATTGGGCTTCTATTCACTGAGTCCTGTAAAGCAATGATGAGGCCCATACAGAGAGGTAGTTGGAAAAAGAATGTACCCTGTGGTTTCCAGCAACAGGGAGAGGAAACACACACTTGCACATTTACACCACACAACCTTTCACATGTCTGCAGGGTGCAGGAGGAGCGATATGAAGCCAAAATCCACTGCGTGGTAGCGTGACCTTTTTCAAAACAATACTTCATCGCTCAGTGATGGTAAAGGATCCATCGTACCATTTCTTTGCCGTTTCATCTCTGACATTCTTATTCTTTCACAGCTATCCTTCATGTCATTCTTTGCGTTTGAAACTTTCTATTTTAGGTGGTTTTACTTCCTGTGTACCTTTAGACTTCTTTGACGTTTCTCTCTCTCTGTGCTTTCTACCTGCTGTTATTCAGAGCCTTGTTGGTTATTCAGAGGAGTGTTGTGACCAGGATCAATGTGAAGGATACACTAGCAGGTGACCAAAGATCCTTTCTTTCCCCCTCACAGGTCGCAGTCAGAAAACCTCCAAAAGATAGGGAAACAAAAAGTAGTAAAAGGTTTTGCTTAAAAAAACGCACAAACACTTGTGCTGTTACACTAATCCTTGGAGCTAAGAAAGATTCAATATCCTCAACAAGGAAGCTAAAACGAAGCATGCTAAGGATTGACGGGACAGCCTTCTAAAAACAAAAAAGCAGCTATGTCATGTTTTAGCCTCTGCAATACATACCATACTAAATTTGGCACAATGAGATTGAGGTGTTCTAAGATACATCACTAGTTTGCCACTGCTTAGAAAATTTGTTGTAGAGGGCAACTCACCCTTGTAGCATAAAACATGCATATGAAAATACAACCTTTTTTTTCTATTTAATAATATTCACCAGTGAGGACTAATCAGTTTCCGTTTGATATTAGACCCACACTTGGACTGATTACTACAAGATATTACTTTAGCACAACCATCTCAAAATATAAAGTAGGGAAGAAGGTTTCCAACAACTACAATTACAACAGCTGTAATGTATCTTCCACTTCTGGGATGGACTCTTCTGCTATCTGTTTGTTCTCATCCAAACCAGACGATGGTACTGCTCCCTTAACCTCCTCCATCTATGTGTCTGTCTCTATAAGTCAAGTGAAGAGGCAAATGTAAAGCCTGAGCCAGAACAAGACTTATAATCCAGATGGTGTCAGCCCTGAATGCCTAAGGGTACAGCTTTGTTGGATTCTACAACACCTCTTCAACCTTAGCTTGACCCATGAGACAGCTCCAGCGATGTGGAAGACTTGCTGACTTGTTCCTGTAAGAAAGAAAGCTAGGCCAACAGTCCTCTGTGAATATAGACCTGTTGCCCTGACGTCCCACTTCATACAGGACTTGGAAAGACTCTGTTGATTCACCTAAGCAAGGAAACAAGCAGCTATCGGTTTGCTATTTGCTGTGGAGTTGAAGTTGAGGATGCAATTATTTAGCCAAAATCCAAGTCCACAAAACCTGGATTGGAGACTACCTAACAAATACAAAATAGTTTGCGAAACTTGGACATCAGGTATCTAACGAAGAAGTCAGTAACACAGGAGCAACAAAGAAAAGACTGGATATGCAACGGCAAAACTGCCTATAAAACGGAAAGTTTAGATCCTTCAGTGTTTGTAGCAAAATGCTGCATATCTTATTTAGGTCTGTTGTGGAGAGTGTGGTCTCTTTAGCTATCATATTTGTGGTAGTAGAATCAGAGCAAATGACTTATATATATATATATATATAAACACTTATTTGGACATTATATCACTCCAGTTCCTGCTGCCTCAGGAACTGGGGTGACTTGATTCAGCTGATGGCACAATTAATTCTGCCTCTTTAGACAAAAAGAAATCCTGAAGCAAAATATTCAGCCATCTGTACGTGTACCCACTATGTGGAAGTACCTTTGGGTTATTGTTAGGAGCATTTGAGACACCTTAGCCTAATGTCTGATTGTAGATACTACAATCAGACATCGGGCTTTGACTGAAGACTTGTGTTTAATTAACAGAAGTCTCTAACAAAAAGCTGCAGTTTCAACTGCTGTATACATTATGTGGAAACCATGATGACTCTATATCTATAAATATGCCATTACCCAGGACCACTTCAACTATTTAAGTATTTCATGAACTTAAGTCTTTGCTATGGAGGGTATTACTGTTAGGTTTATTCAGTGATGATTATAAAATTAATGTGTGCTTATGAAACATTTTTGCAAGGGGATGCTCCACTCCTGTCTCATGATCCAGTCAGGAGACCATCCTGCCTTGTCATTCTGATGGATCATTCTGTCTTCATGAACTGATCAATTGTTTTGTCAGAACAATACTCTGTTTGTAACCATGTGCTATGTTCTGTTAATAAAAGACGGCTGCAGGAGGGGATTCGGATGAGGGAAGCTTGAAGTTGGGGTTGGGCTTTTCCTTCCGCTCCTGCAGAAGCTGCTTGAATCTCTTTCCTGTGCAGACTCAATTTCTATTTATTTGCAAATCTACATTTACTGAATCCAACAATTACTTTCTAGGTTCCTTTAGGAATTACCAAAGTAATGTCCTGAAACAGGCAAAAAGACAGACAAGGAAAAATTACACAAAGGCACTGAAAAAAACATTTTTTTTTCCAACATTGATGCTGCAGCATAGTTGTTTAATAGTAATGAGTACGCATCTCTGAATGAGTGACAGAGATTCAACTTTTTTTTTCCCCCCACAGTGACTTAATCAAAGTCCAGGCTTATGTCCAGTTGAGGTGCAATGACCTTAAACAGGCTGTTCATCCCAGAAAATTCTCTAATCTGTCTGAATCTAATCAACTGTCTAAACAGGACTGAGCTAAAATTACTGTAACAATGCCATTTATCACAAAAGCTTGATGACACTTATTGTTTACAAGCATGGCACAACCTGTTATGAGATTTGGGATGCAATTAATTTTCCCATAGATACAGACTGATTTGGAAAGCTTCATTCAAATACACCATCATAACACTGTTTTTTTGTTTTTCCTGTTCATCTTTGTTGAATATTAGAATTGCTTTTAATGGACTGAAATACATAAGAGAGTTGATTATTTTTAATGGAACTGTCTATGATGTGTTTCAGAGGGCATCTTAATCGAATGTCCTTGCATCAGATGAGCTACAATTACATTCAAAGTATTAAATTATGAAGTTAAGTAATATGTGAATTTATCTCTCCTTTAAACATCTTCCCAATGTCATCGTACCCATATTTCCCCTCTGCTTTATCCCAAAACAAACTTATACACTTGGTAGAGCTGTCATCATTAAAGCCCCATCAGCAAGTCACATCATTACCTGTTTACTCCTTTCACTCCTCTCTCCTCCCTCTCTTCTGCTCTCTCTGTTAGCTAGCCAGCTGCCATACACTCTAGAGGATATTCCAATTAGACACAACACACAGAGACCTGCAAATGCGCAGTGCTGGAAATTCCAATTAAGCCTAACACACAACACAAACTCACTTCACCGCAGATACCCATGAAGTTGCTGGTGGACATGCTAATTAACGGTGCAAATATGGCTTTGACACCGTTCGGTCACTCCAGCGAGTCACAGCAAATAACATCCACACAAACAGCAATGCAGATGAGGCCTTATAAGGTCATGAAAAAACACACACAAAAAAAAAAAAATACAAAGAAACACAACCCTCTTTACAGCTGTAATGAATCAACATCCTTAAATGGTCCAAAGAAAGAAAGATAGGATAAAGAAAGTGAGAGACTCACTCTATCATTCATGATTAGTGTCTTAAAGGTTAAAGAAGCTGCCAGCAAGAATAAGATCACTCATTTGAAACCATTAGCCGGACAAAGCTACCATGTCAAGGAAGCAAACAACTGACCTTATTTTCTGGATTTGGGAACATGAGGGCAAGAAATGCAAGGGGCTCGAGAGGAAAGAAAAACTTGCTGCGATAATAGTTACCCCAAAACTAACTGGATTATTTGGTAAAAAGCAAGACCAAGCAAAGGAGAAAAATGCAGGGAGAAAGAGTTTGATTTCCCCGATGTGTGATTAGACTGGATCACTTTGATGTGTGCTTTCCCCCCTACACAACTAAGACTGGCAGACTATTTGAAAGGAAAATGGCTCGGTTTTGTAAAAAGGAGGAAAGAAAGTTGCCTGACTGACACTGCAAAACAGTGAGAGATAAGGGCCGACATCTAATTTTAAAGAAAAAAAAAAGAAATTCAAAGAAGAATTTAAAAAATGAATGACTGGAACATTTTAGGATGATACAACCATACACTCTGATATGATTTATTTTGACTTTATGTGATAGAATAGCACAAAGTGATGCAAAACTTTTAAGTAGAAGAAAAACTTTCCAAAACAAATGCTTTTTATCCATCCTGTTTAAAGCAACATCATGTAACTTTTAGCCACTAGGGGTGCTAGACCAGTATCATGTAGG